>NW_027103770.1:718892-830470 GCF_902728285.1 Clytia hemisphaerica | reverse complement strand
TTTTCTATTCGCGTCACCCGCCCGCATCAAATTTTCCGCTAATTTTCCAGTGCGGAGATGCGGAAAAAAATCTAGGAAAAGCAATTTGTTCTTTTAAAGTATAGCTTTTTTCTCAATTGCTCCGACGACCAATTGTTTTGTTCGCGTTACCACCCGCCCCTGAGTTACTGCCGTGATTAAAAAAACCCGGGAATGTTTTTGACCGCCCGTCCGCCCGCATGCATTTTTAACACCCGTTGCGACGCGAACAGAGCATTTTTTCGATGACCGCCTTAGCCACAAAAAAGTTTCCCTCTTTGAAACTGATTTGCTTGAAATATAAAATTTTTAAAAGAACCATGCCTATTCCATTGGAAAGAAGAAATATAAACTTAAATTTTGATGGGTCATTTATCTAATTCGGTTCTTTAGATCAAAAGTTATGCTCAATTGAATAAAAAAGTTACTTTCAGAAAGTGCCCGAAAACGTTACAAATCGACCTATCAAATTTTTATTTTAAAATAAATAGCCTTTACACGATCAAGAGCATTTTTCAGTAATTAAACACATAAATTTTGAAACTGATGGTTCGAAAGGGTTTTAAATCTTCATCAAAATCATTTTAATTTAGTTTTTACCCAAATTTTTCATAGATTTTTGGTTCTAGACTGGATAAAGTCTATGTAAGGCTGGGTGTACCTCGAAACCCATATTTGATGTATTTTTATGAATTTTACCAGATTTTTTGGCTTTTTCGACGAATTTTCTTCCTTTTAATGTAATGCAACCTTCCTTTTTACAACAAAAGGTCATTTAGACAGCTAATTATCATTTTTGATGGCTGAAGCAAAAAAACTAGTGCATCGTGTAATTATGCTTCTGTTTAATTTGATAGGTCAATTTTTAACGTTTTTAAGCACTTTCAGAAAGTAACTTTTTTATTCACTTGAGCATAACTTTCGATCTAATGTACCGAATTCATTAAATGACCCATCAAAATTTAAGTCTATCCTTCTTCGTTCCAATGGAGTAGGAATGGTTCTTTTAAAATTTTTAGATTTCGAGAAAATTAGTTTTAAAGAGAGAAACTTTTTTGTGGCGCACCCGGCACATAAAACTACATTTTGATGCTTAAATTTTGACTAGCATGAGTGTATTACTTTTTACCACACTGGATGTTCTTTACTTACACACATTTTTTTTTATAAGGAACCTTAACTTTGCTCTGAGCCTGGAGTATTTTTTGGACCATTTTCAGCCTCGAGTTCCTTATAAAAAAAACTATATACTTTATAGTTTTCTAACTCTAAGATTCCGGGCCTCAATGACCAACAGTAATTTGAGTTTGACCGACATGATTTGATTTCAGTCGGACATGGTGTCTGAGTGACTAAAAATATTTATTTGCAGCCCTGTGGAAGATAAATCGCATTCTCTAAAGCAAAAAAAAGTAATAGGTTCTTTAGAAAGGAAAAGAAAATTTAAGGGAGGAAGAAATAAGGTCACAATATGGAATTCCAAATCTTACAAAAGTCCCTTACATTTTATTTTTTTGTCAATTGTTTCTAGGACTACACCAAAAAGGGATTATTTGAGTCCCTCAAATCTCACAAAGGCAGAGGATTACTTGCTTCCTCTGAGCTTCAAAATTTCTTCGATTCGCTAATGAGAAAGCAACAAGAAGGGTATGGTGAGCGAAACAGATTAAACACTCTCTATGATGGGAATAGCCTCTGGTCAATGACATCCTCTGGCGGAAGAGCGAAGAGCCGAAGATGGCAAAGAAAAAAGAGAGGAGTTGAGACACAACACCTTTTGCATTGATGGATTTGCTCAGCCAGAACCGTTTATCAATGCATATCGCCCACTAGCAAAGCTGCGTGATGGATTTGCGGATCGGTTATTGGTTTGTAGTATTCAACCAAAGCTTTTAAAAGCAAGTGAGTTGGATAGCTATGATAGAAAGTTGGACGATTATCCTATCCAAAATTTTCACAGTAAGTCGTTGTTCTTTTAGCATAATACTAGTTCCAATTGACTTCCAGTAAATAAGAAGTTGAAAAAAAGATATTTTTCTAGGATCGCTATTTACTTGTTTATTTTATCAACATGGGACATTTTTAAACTTCTCAAGTCACACATCTTGGGGCAATCAAGTCACATCTTAGAGCAGGGGTCACATCTTGGGGCTGTACAAACTTCAATCCTGATTTTATTGCACAATATTTCCAATAGCAATCTACGAGCAAGTGTTCGAATATCACAAAGAGGAAGAACACAACTACTCTTTTGATCCGGCAGCAAAAGTATTGTACAATGAGATATCAGATGAAATGGTTGATCAATGCAATTCGGTCTGGAATTCAAATGAGCTTAATGATACAAATTCAAGCAAGGAAAAACGTAATCTTGTTAGGTATTAAAACTTCAGTAAATTTTTACCCCCATCATAAACTTTACTCAGAATCTTGGATTTATGGCATCAACCTTACCTTTCCTCTAAAACAAAAGTTGGAAATTGTCTGATAATTTGAATTAGCTGAAAACTACTTTGAGACCTCACTCATACATGTGTGGAAACTGAAGTCTATCATGGCTTAATCGATAATATACAAAAATCATTACAAATCGTTTAGCTTAGTCAATGTTTGTATTATATTCAGTCCTCTACCTAGTGGGGGGAGTAATAGTAATAGGATAAATACAGATAAATACAGACCTTCCTGGTGTGTTTGGGCATTCAGGCTTATGAGCCTGTCTTTCTAGGGATTTTGAGAGTCTTTTTTTTGCTATAGTAGCTTGCGAATTGAGCCGAGTCTGGATCATCACTTCGCAACCCTTATACAATACGGCTAGGGGGTTTCCCAATTGGGGTGAGCACGAATTTTAAAGACAGGTGGGGGGAAAAGGCCAGATGGGGGATTTTAGCTCATTTTAGGGGGAGACCAAAAAGCTGGAGGACGCCATGCTAGAGTAATTTTTATTTTTATATTCTCTTACCTTTTTAGGATTACTCTCTCCCTTCACATTCTTATTTCAACATTGAATAAGTTTCTAGTTGAAGAACAAGAAGAAAACATGGTGCTATCAAAGGATGATATCCCCCTTCAAATCAACTCTTCAACATTACAAATCGGAAAAGACATCGTAGATTATTTTTCACAACAAAGAGACATTTTGAACAAGGTGATTTCCTACAGGTTGTGAGTCTGCTGGACAGTACATCTACTTGTATTTTAGCCCTATTAAGAATGGTGAACTTTGGCTGGGAAAACCAAAACTTCAATTTTTTTAATCAATTCTTCAATTGTTTTAAACAATTTACTATTTCCCTGAAGCCTAACTTTTAGGTTTGACCTTAATAAAAGAATACTTTGTTTGACTTTCATTAGGTTTTCCAAACAAAAGGATCGAAAAAGAGTCAATGTGGACAACAAAGCAATGCAGAAAATGATTATGAAGTTGATGACGAGTTTTTTAACAAAATTCACTCATATGTTGATCAATTGGTTAAGAATAAAGCTGACGAGGTAAATTGGTCCTTTAATTGTCAGCTGGGTCTGTTTTAGATTGGGGAAATTTAGCTTTTGGGATTAAGTTTCATTTTTCAGGATTAAGCCAGAGAAAGGTAAAAGTTCTAGAACTCTGAAGGGCAAATTCACAGTCATCTATCTTTATTTAGATTGAATACCTGATTAAATTCACAAACGATTGCATATGTATTCGAGTAAACATAGCAGATTCTCCATTTACAAGGGAATACATGGATTCAAACTTAAAAGGACGCCATTTGAATAATGAAACTAACCCACTTCACTTTCCTGACAAAAAACAAAGAACACATCCTGTTCCTATTCAATCATTCCCAGATGAAGCAAAGGAGGACTTAATTGGAGGTAATGTTAGTTATCTATCATCTTGAGATATTTGTATGTTCTTGATTTAGAATCTTTGAATTTACTAGGAATTTCATTTATCAATTTACTCTGCTCTAAGGTAAGACACCAGTTTTGGACTAGAAAAATTTACCCATACCAGTCTCAGGCTGCATCATTTGAGACGTGCGATAGCACGCGCAAACCTCCACACACACCTAAAATGTCTGAGGAGTGTGATCAATCACACCCCGTAAAGTAAGTTTCACAACTGAAAGTTGTGCATAGCACTCCTTATCACAGCCTAAATTACTAAAATTAAGGTTTTAAGAGTGTGATTGACCACACGTCTGAAATTTTCAAATGATGTAGCCTGCAGTCTGTCCCATATTTTAAACTCTTACTCTTGTCAGCTTAATTATTATAATTTGCATCAATTTTGAATGACTTCTACCTCTTCTCTAAAATTCTTCATAGTCAAAGAGCTGTTAGAGGCAAAAGCTCAAGCCCGCAAAAATGGAAAATCCAGAGAGAAAGCAATCAGTAAAGAAAAATATGCTCGAAATAAAAAAAACCAGTCCAAGTCAGAAACACAAGCAACAACAAAATCAATTATTGCTGACCCGAAAGTGGACATTAATTCAAAAGTTGAAACGCAAACAAACACAAACAAACAACAATATACTAAAGGTATTTGAAAATTTTCATGTCTGTCAAAATACTTCTCTGATCCATCCTACTTTAAAGGAAGAAAGAAACTTTATTGAGTTTGTTATTTCTTGCCCAATTCTCAAATATTAAGCTAAGCTAAAAATGCCAAAGGTTGCCATTTGCGAAAGTTAATCTCTTGAAATGTTGTCAAATTTGTCATTTGCAAAAGTTAACTCCCGCCAAATAAATTTTTATTTACCAAGATTTTTAAAAATAATTCTTGCTGGAGAATAGGTGAACCCAATCACATTAATATTTGTTGTGATGTATTTGTTTAGATATATGATTAAAGATTGGGCAAGAATTGCAATTTCTGTACTTCCACTTTAAAGTGCATAGTTTCCTAGGGTCTGGAACCCCCCCTAAATAATCAAACCTGCTATAAATAACCCCCTAGTGAGACGATCCTATTTACATACTTTTTCAGTGGGCAAAGAGGTAACAGTTATCAAGTACCTTGCAATTTTAAGTTTTTTTGACTTGAAAAGTAAAAGTAAAACTTTGTAAAACTGGTGAACTTTGTTTAAGTAATGGCTTTATGATGCCTTAACAAACCCTTAAGTCAATTACAATGTAGAGGCAGATGTAGCTACTTTTCCCTCATTCAGATTTTTCTTTATTTTAAAAAATAAGACGAAAAATAAGAATTATTCTCACCTTCAGTTGAGCTAGATTCTGAGAATGTCAGTCTGTATGTATGTACTATTTTTTTTCTCAGTAATATCAGCAGACGATTTTGACAATTCTGATGGAGCAGGTTGTAGTGGATCTCGTGCCAGATGTGGTGGTTTTGATGAAGATGTTGGTAAGTATTATTTTTATCATTAAGAGTATTTTGTTTGTTATTTTAGAGCCTCTCTTTCATGAACCTATTTCCAAAAATGTACAATTATTATCATAAAATTACAATGACCTATTTTTCTGCATAATGCATTTTTAGATTTTCAAGATGTGACAGATAAATCTGATATCGAAGATGAGATAGAGATAAGAAAAGATGAGATTGTGGAAAGAATCAGTAAGGCTTCTACACAAAACGACCCTAACGGGAAAAGGATTGTTAGAAAGAGAAAATTTGCAAGTGGTAAGATTTTAACATGTGCAGTTTATCATAGTGGGCAACACCCCTTCAAAAGTGGTCCCCCCAAATGAAATCTCTTATCAGCCCAACCCTTACCTTATTTGACAACCCCTACCTAAATCTTTTTATATCTTAAAGCTCTTGGTTCAAAGTTTTCATGACAAACTGAAGAGAGATGGTAGAAAAAATGAACCTTTAATCTGGATTATACCTTTTGACTTTCTTGACAACCCGATCTGTTAAAATGTCGTCCCCACCTAAAATTTCTCATAAACCCAACTCCTAAATATGTTTTTATATTTCAAAATCTTCACCATTCCCTACCCCCATAGGTATTTGGGGAGAGGTATTATGTATTTTAAGCATGATTTTGACATATTGCATTAACTGATTCTAATGATCATTGCAGAACAGATGGTTTATTTTTCTTTAAGCACCAGTCTTCTTTTATTACAGGTTAGTTAAGTGCTCTTGTCTTATTTTATTTTTAGAGTTAGAGAGTCTAACTGATACCTTGTCCGCCAAATTCAAACCACAAAATGGCAATCGCAGATGATGGATGTACAGAGAAAGTTTGGATTGCAAACAAGAAAAACCATTGTTTCAAAAGGAAAAGAAGACTTTTAGGATTTATTTTGTTGTATTTTTAACCTGTAAATAAGACTAACATCAAATATATTTTAATCCACGAGAAAAACGAAACATTTCTTTTGTTTAAATTTTTAACCTGTAAATAAGACTAACATTTTAAACATATTTTTTTCATACCACATGAAAATGAAACATTTCTTTTATTTAAATTTTTAACCTGTAAATAAGACTAACATCAAATATATTTTAATCCATGAGAAAAACGAAACATTTCTTTTGTTTAAATTTTTAACCTGTAAATAAGACTAACATTTCAAACATATTTTTTCATACCACAAGAAAAATAGGAATTCTATTGTTTATATTCTAGGAAAATGAATTAGGCCATTTCATTTTATAGCAGGAGTAGACAAAAATTTCTGCATTTCTGGGCATCTAAGACTTATGTTGGTTTGTCCACAATCACTTTCAGGTTTTTTCTTGAAAAATTTCTTCCATCCCCACCTCCGGATAAATATGTAATGTAACAGCCCATTCTTTTTTAGTAAATTTATCCTTTTGTTTATTTTTTAAACCTTTTAACCTGTAAATATTTCTGGAGGCTGGTTTCTCACTGTGGTTCAAGATTTAGTTCTATTTTGGTTATTATACCAGCTTACTCTTTTACTGCAGTGAAAACCGACCTTTAAAAGGTACCAAGAAATCTTACTCTTATCAAATCTTTGGTTTTATATTTTACGGGAAAATTTTTCTTTTTGTTCAATTTTTTCCTATACTAACTTTCCAATTTAGTATAAAATTCTTTTCTACAAGCCTTGCAAAAATAGCAAAATGATTTACAATTGATTCAAAAATATTTTTAAGTTAAGGTGCTTTCTACCATTTGCGATAAATTCAACATGTCAAAAAGTATGAAATCTCTTTTGTACATTTCTTTTTCCTGTATCTGAGTGAACAAATTACATAGGTATTTTAGCTAATAATGATTTTTAATCTCTTTAGATAAAGAAATAAAAAATGAAATTGAATGAAAAATGTATGGAAATTGTCAATCAAGTTATAAATGCTGGTAAATGTCATCATCTTGCTAAATATAACTGTTTGGATCTTGTTGATGAAAGAACAATCAATGAAGTTGTTTTACCTGTGTTGCTTTTTTGGGATCCAATTGAGCAGCCATGTAGAACTTTGCTTTGCCCTCTCTGTCACCAAGATGGAAATCAGAATGTACCATTACGCCGTCCAGATAATCCACTTGAAGGCTGGGAAAATTGTAGCTCCAATTCTATGATGCCAAGAACAATATGGGATATAAATTGGTACATGGGATTAGTAGGCAGGCGATACAGGTGTAATAATAGCCATTCTGTCACATCTTACCATGCTGGCATTCTTCGCCAGTTAAATCCAGTGACTGAAGTACCGTTTTATTTGAGCCATGATAGTGGTCTTACAGTAGAGGCGTTTGATCTGGTTAATCGTCTGGTTGACCATGGAAATTCATTTTCTGCAACACAAAAAAAATATACACAGAAGGTGTATTTGATAAATATTATCGCAAAAGTGTCCTTATATCAGATTGTAGTGACAAGGCAGCAGAGGAAGTGATAAAGTCGCCGCCATCTGAACAATTTTTACGTGGATGTTTTCTGCATCAGTACAACACACATACAAAGACATCTATGATAGAAAAATGAATGAAATCGATTGTGAATTTTTAAGCTGTGACCATACGTTTAAAGTTGCAACCAATATTGGGTTTCTCGATGAAAACAAACGTTGGATCAAATTGGTCGACTCTATATTTCTCTTTCTCAATGAAAACGGACAAGTTCTTGGATATAAGCTGTGCAAAGGGACTGCTTTTGAGCAAGTGTCAGATATATTTGGTAACTTGGCAGCTCGATGTCAAAACATTAAGTACATATATACTTAGATAACTGCTGTATGTGGAAATCCAAACTGGCTGAATATTTTCCTTCAGCAATAGTTAGTACTTTGTTCATTACTTACAGTATTTACCTTACCATTTTTCTATTGACTTCAATCTTGACAAGTAAACATCTTACTGAGGAAAGTTTTTGTCAGAACCTATTAGCTACGGATGGTAAGAAATCTTACCACCCTCGATAAGCTTTATAAGCTGAAGGGGTTATAGCATGATTCTCACTAGGGCCCATAAAATTTCATGTGTCCTGCAAGGGCTAAAGAAGCAACAGTATAAAGTGTTTGTAAATTGTCCAAAGTTTTCAAGCATATTTAGTTTTTTTTAATTGAGCTTTTTCTGGTAACCGAAAAATAAAATTTTAAAAAGTTCATTTAAATCAAATTCATTCATTATCTTTTTAGGTGAAACTTGATCTATTCCATGCTGTCCAAAGATTAACAAAAACCATTAGCAAACGACATCCATTTTGCAAGGACCTTTGCAACCAATTGACACTTGTTTTCAGAGATAAGAATGATACTGGTGAAGAAAGGACTATGCCCACACCAAACCCAACCCAAATAATTGAAAACATGGAAAGATTCATCAAAAATTGGAACACCGTTAGCTATAAAGGATGGAAGATCTTGCAGGAAAGCTTTTTTATGAAGTGGGAAAATTTAAAAGTACATGTGTTGCTGGGCTGTTTATCAGGAATTCCTGTTGGTAAGTTTTTCTTTTTTAATACATGCTTTTAGATTGACTATATTTGCTTAAATGTCTTCTATATATGGGTTTATTTCCAGTTATATTGGAGCAATCTCATTCTAGTTTCTACGAATCAGTAGGTAATTTCGACGTAGAGCGCTCTATTCAAGCTATCAATTTCAAACCCTCGTAGATTGAATTTAAAATACTAGATGTTGATATTTATTTACAAAAAAAACAAAAGGTAGCATAAGTTTTGTTCTTACAGTAGGCTTAAGGTAGCATACGCTTCGTTCTTAAAGTTGGCTTAAGGATTAAATGAGTACTGAAGAACCATGAGCTTGCAACGCTTCAATTATTTTGCAGAGACTCATTAAGATATCATTGGTGCATAACTCATTCAATCTAAGTCTAGTTTTAGAGGTGTCTAAGAGAGATTATTGGATTGATAAATATTCATTCTCACCTTTAAGAAAAAGTTCCACTGTGGGACTGAGACGGGGTAGGCTGCATGCATCCCCAAATTAGTTTTGATATATCAAAACTTATCAGAGGGGATGTGTAGCCTAGAGACAGGGGTGTATTAAGTTACGTCGCGCGCTATCTTTTGTTTTGGTCATTGGTTGAATAACTGCAATCTTTATGTAAACTCAGCGTCTTTGAAGCAGCGATTCAGAACTAAAAAAACAATGTCAATCTGGCTTTTTTAATACAATAATATTTCAAATATATTTTATATTTCAGGTCATGGAACAAACAAAAACGAGAACTTACACAGACAAATGAGAATAATTTTGCCAAGGAATAGACTCGGTATTGATACTGCAAATGCATTGTTCAACTCTATTTTCTACTACCATAACGAGAAGAAAAAAACCGTCGACAGAAATGGAAAAGCCGTCAAAATAAAACACGTTCAGCCAATTTGGAAATTCGCCGGTAAAGATCATCAGCCGATAGGAATATCCGATATGCCTTTAAATAACAATGTGGACTTTGACAAACCCTTCGAAATTGAATCCTTAATGGATGATAATCTAGCCATATCTGAACATGCAGACCACGATGCCTACAATCTAACTCAAGCCTTACGTAAGTGTGAAACACAATACTATACCCTTTTCCTTTCTACATTATAAATTTGGACCCCCTTGTTGCAGAGATTTCTGTCTTGCGCCCATGGCTTGGTAAAGGAGCTTACGATGAGATGAGGATTAGTTTTTTTCTCGGATTCATAACAAATGTTTGTGCTTAACTCTATTCTAGCTGCAAGAACTAGACGCATCATCAACATTGCAAATCAATTCAAACAAATCAAGTCCAAAATGGATTCCGACTTACTATATCGAATGTTCGGAACAAAAGGGTATGCTTCAATCCCTGCAGATATTTGGCATCCGAGAGATTTTTTGAAGAAGCATTCAATCGATGACTCCTTCCCACTTGGGTCAATTTTAAAAATCGCTTAATCTTTCGGAGTCTAAGAAATCCGGAACTTTCGTCGAGGCGATTGGATATCAACTCCTGGATCTTCTTCATTACTTTGAAATGCCAGAAAGCTATTTATCGTTTCTCCGGAGTATCGGGATAACAAAAGAAACCGGAATCAATGATATTGTATCCAAACTTTTGACAGCGATATCAGAAGAAGTAAATTTTAATTGTGATGATTATGAGATAGATTCAGAAACCGAAGAATGCAATTTTCCAGAAGCATTGGCCAATTCTTTAGGCATCATGATCGTGTTGATACCAGCATGTTTTGGAATGCCGTTCTTACCCATTACCCCGAGGCAAGGTGTAGCAATACCACATGTGTGCTATGTATGGTGTGGTCCGAAGGAAAAAGAATTTACTTGTTTGGTAAGCAACTCAAATGAGCCTACAAGTTGTAGGTGTGGCAGAAACAGTAAACAGGAAGGTTCTAGTCATTGCTTGGAAATTGATACTAGTAAGCTGAAGAAATGCTCCTGTGTAAAGAGAGGAACTAAATGCGGTACATCTTGCTTTTGCAAAGGGTGCCAAAATGATCGACCGAAATCTACCATCAGCAAGCGAAGAAAAAGGATTCCAAATAGTCTCAACCAAAAAACACCTCTTACATCATACAGTGCTGCTATTCATTCAGAAAGTTCGATTCCTGATTCAATCCTTGAATTCCAATCGATTCTATTAGAAACCATTCTTTTTGTGTTAATTCGTGAGATGGGTACGAACCTGGTTGATATAGATGAAAAATACATTTGTAAACTTCTTTTTGACGAGTACGCAAGTCTTTCAAAGAACGTTTCTGCTAGAAAGGAAATGGATGATTTGGAAATGAAAGATCTGAAAATGGAGATGGTGGAGAAATGGGTTAAACACAGGAAGTATAGACTTATGTTGGAGAATCAAAAGAAAATATGTTTCGAGTCTTCAATGCAAAACATTTAGAGAACGGAGATAAAGCTGATTTTTATCTGACGGAAATTGTAAGAAATGCCGCTTCAGGACTTTTCAATTGTGTAAGTAACAACAGTGACATTATCCAGTAGCTTTAATATGATAATTTGATCTACCCAACCCAGTGCTGTATTGTAAGATATTTATAATTTTTTATCATATCTAATCAGAAGTTTATTACTTTTTTTTTTTCGTGCAAATTACACAGAATCATAACAGTGCTAATTCGAAACCCGTGTATTAAAGTGTATCTCAAAATAATTTGCAGCTGAGACAGAAATGGCTATGTGGTTATTTCAAGAAATCGACAAGTCTTAGGTTTTGGCCAAATTTCAGCCTCGTGTTCCTTGAAACTTTAACAAAAAACTGCCTTGAAATTTGACCACCTTCTTAACCACTAAAAATCGTGAAATTTTCGACCAAAGATACATTCAAATTTACTCTTCTGTTTTCAATTGTAGGTGGGTGGAATAAGCAGGGGGGGTACTCCGGAAGAAAAATCACAGAATGGGGGTCATTATTAAGTGATTTTCCCAAAAAACCTTAGGAAAATGAAGGAAAGTTTCATAAAATGGGGGGTGGGTCATTATAAAAAGCTATGGGGTAATTTTTTCCAATTTGCAAAGTGACCCCCCCCCCCCCTACAATTAAGCACAGAAGAGTAGCGCTTTTGATTCACTAAAACAAGCAGAAAGATTTCGACTACTTTAGGCGTACAAACTTTCGCGAGCAGAAACTTTGCGATTTTCGCGAATTTTGGCCCTTTTCGCGAAAGTAAATGTCTTAAAAAATTCTAGGAACGGGCCATTCGCGAAAGTTTATGCTCGCGAAAGATTCTTGACAAAATAGAAAATCTGTAAAACTTCAAACTTGGAATAAAATGTAACTTTTATGGCACTTTTTAGCCTGCTGAAAAAAGTCAAAGAACAAATGTTTCAAGCCAACCCAACAAGTATTTGTCCCTCTAGGCCATTTTTTCATGTGAAAATTCTCAATTTTACGTCTTTATTCACGAAAGTTTATGCTCACGAAAAATATTTTTCCGTTAAATTCGCGAAAGTAAATACCGTGAATTTCGCGATTTTTCGTCCTCGCGAAAGTTTGTACGCCTAAAGTATTATATTTGACTATCAAAATTTACAGACATTCTTGTTCCCATTGCAAATTATATTTGAATACACTTTAATAAAGATGGGTGGAGAAAAAAACGGTACCTAAACGGTAGTTCAAATTTTTTGAAAATCTATTGAAGGTGGCTTTCCTTTGATATACCATCATTGGAAGAAAAAAAATCAAATAAGAACTTTTTAAAAGAACTACTTTAGCGAATAGTCCTTTTTATAATGCGACTTTGACCAATGGAACGCTGAATAATAAAGATGCATAAAGATGCATGGTCTAAACGGGAAAAGGTTGTAGCTCAATCGTAAAATATGTAACCCAATTTTATAGATAGATTCGAGCAACGACTCCTAAGATTTTGGGGGTGTTGTGCTTATTATAGCAAGGTTTTTTAATTTATCACAAGAAAGCTATTATCTATCAATATACATATTAGAAATTTAATGTCTTTTTATTCAGATTCTATCACTTTTGACATTCCCACGAGTGCTTTTTTTTATAAGAATAGTGTACTTTGGCTGAGGGTAAAGTATTCTTAAGAAATTGTCGAAATTGAGGATGAAATATTCTTAATGTATTCTTAATTTTCAGACTTGACCTTTATACAAACATAAACAAGACGACCCAAAGTCGAAAGTTTCGCCTAATGATTGCTACATATGGCGCTACGAACACCCCTGTGTCAGTAACCCAGTCATATCCGCCCCAAAAATGGCCTAATTTCAAGCCCTGGTAAAAAAATCCACCTACAGCTTACAGTAAAGCATTGACCTCGTTAAATTTCAATTAAAAATAGAATCATAGAACATTCTTTTTAAATCCATTCGTTCAAATCGAGTATGTTCAAATCAAACTTTTTGATTTGGACTCCGGTCAAAGGTTTCCCAGGGGGTCTCATAGGGTACTCCAGGGTTCAGGTACCCCCAAAAAATTTAGAATTCTAAAGTAACCCCCAACTTTGAGTCGCCCCCTTTTTAATTTTTTATTGTTAAAAATACAAAAAGGGATTTTTTGCTCTTTTGTCATTCCTGGGAAAATACTTCCATGGCAGCAAGCACTTCTTTCCTTAAATTGGCTGATAATGGTTAACTTTACAGCTACCCATTCTATCACCCAGACCTGCCAATCTCATATAATTCCAACACGGGTTAAAAGATAAACCCCTAAGAATGAGCGTGGAATGTCCCCTTGAGTCTAAGGGGTTCCAATAGTATGTTTTTTTTTCATTTTTTAAGTCACTGCGATGTTTGTATCCTACGCAATGGGAAAAATTCTGTATATCTGAAAGTTAAAATGGTTGAAAATGGCCACAAAATTTGGCATTTCAAGGGTCCCCAAAATAATATTGACTTTTCAAGGGTTTCCAAGGAATTTAACATTTAATTCGAATTGTTGTCAGTGACTTCCTTGGTAGGAATTTTGGCAGTAAATTTATTTTCAAATCTGGCATTTGTGTAAAAACCAGGCGGGCCGATTTGCAAGATTTGTTGGCTTCAAATCCTACCAAACGGTTCTAGCCTTCGGCTTCTACTTAATTGGATCCTATCGATCAGCACGAAAAGTCAAATTATTGCTTCATTTTATTTTTTACTGGAGAAAGCGTATAATTGCCTATCTACAGACCTTGCTAGCGTCGATCAAGTTTTTTTCGCTTCAATGTAATGAATGCTCAGCACCTTGCCAGCAGACCGGAAATGACTAAAAATTGTTTCTCCAGCTGACGTTAGGTTGATTTTGATGGCGTGAGAATCGATTTTGCAATCATATCTAAAGCAAAACTGTCATGAGGTTGGAAAAAGTGCATAAAGTGAAGAAATTTTTCTGTGACACACATACTACACTAGAAAGTTCTATCCTTTTTTTGAAGCGGTCGCCAACAGTGTGTTTGAAACACGCTGACCTGGTTGTAGTTGGGTATTTATTAGGCGCGTTATATCGACCTCAACTCCGTAAAAAGAGCGATATCTTTTATATTTTTTCCATTCTTATACACTGATGATATAATTCCCGCTCTCAATTTGATCTTTTAAAATGTATTCGGCTAAGTTCCCATTTTCAGGAACAGAGATTAGAGCATTACAACATCTTTCCGAGAAGAGCTAAAATCGACATATATGAGACTTGAGTGTCTTGGCTTCACCGTGGTATGAAAATATTTTGGAGGCTCGTGGTGGATCGGTGGTTTTTTATTAAGGTTAAATTTTGAAAATTTTCATTTGGGAATTGAAATGACTGTGTTAAGTTAAAAAAAGACGATTAAAATGTTACGAAAAATCGTTTAATGAAGGAAGGAGAGTAAACAATAATGTCATTACTGCGGACTAGGCTAGAACATGAGAAATCAATGAAAATATAGCTCGTTGGTTATCCAGTGTCTATAATAAATTCTTGATTAGAGACAGAAGTTTGACTAGTATTCAATTGAGGTCGTTTCAAACACCGAGATTTTGCTTGCGCATTTAAAGCCGTTAGAAAACAAAAGGTTAGTTAAAGCTAACGCCGGTTAAGTGTCAATAAATCACCTTGAAACTTCCTGAAAAAACTCTAGAATTGATTGTTTCTTATTTACTAAGCTCATTTTTATGGTGAAGATTTCTCCTATCTCTCATCCCATTTGAAAAACAAAAGGTATTTACGAGAAATCTAACGATGCAACCCGCCGTTGATGAAAACTAATTCAACACTACCATCTTTATGACTTTTAATGCATAAGCTAAACCGGCGTTTGCGACGACAGGAACCGGCTAGTAGTTACTAAAGAATAAAGTCTATGCCCAGATAAGAATGGAGATTTTCGGTGCTAGGAATGGATCTAAATGTTATTGTACCAAAAGTTGCGTTACACGCCGATAATACGAACATTTTTGTACAATAATAAGTGACATTGTATCATTTACTAAGCTAAAAATTTCAGTTCTCTCATTCATAATTTGCATAAAAAAAGAATTTACGAAAAATCTTTCTACTGCTCGATGTACTCCCTGTCGTTGATTAAAAAATAATAATCAAAATGTAAAGCTGCTTGCTTTCTTACCAAATTAAAGCAACTATTAAGAAAAATAGCTGAAAAAAGTAACTAGTTCTCACATCGCAAAATTTTAAGCTTTCTATACTTCGCATGCATATATACATTGGAACATTGGAACATGGAATGACGGTACATATGGTACACATACTACATATACACTACGCATGCATATATTGGAACATTGGAACATGGAACGACGGCACATATGGTACACATACTACATATACACTACGCATGCATATATTGGAACATTGGAACATGGAACGACGGTACATATGGTACACATACTACATACACTACGCATGCATATACACATTGGAACATTGGAACATGGAACAACGGTACATATGGTACACATACTACATACACTACGCATGCATATATTGGAACATTGGAACATGGAACGACGGTACATATGGTACACATACTACATATACACTACGCATGCATATATTGGAACATTGGAACATGGAACGACGGTACATATGGTACACATACTACATACACTACGCATGCATATACACATTGGAACATTGGAACATGGAACGAACGGTACATATGGTACACATACTACATACACTACGCATGCATATACACATTGGAACATTGGAACATGGAACAACGGTACATATGGTACACATACTACATACACTACGCATGCATATATTGGAACATTGGAACATGGAACGACGGTACATATGGTACACATACTACATACACTACGCATGCATATATTGGAACATTGGAACATGGAACAACGGTACATATGGTACACATACTACATACACTACGCATGCATATATTGGAACATTGGAACATGGAACGACGGTACATATGGTACACATACTACATATACACTACGCATGCATATATTGGAACATTGGAACATGGAACGACGGTACATATGGTACACATACTACATATACACTACGCATGCATATACACATTGGAACATTGGAACATGGAACGACGGCACATATGGTACACATACTACATACACTACGCATGCATATATTGGAACATTGGAACATGGAACGACGGTACATATGGTACACATACTACATACACTACGCATGCATATACACATTGGAACATTGGAACATGGAACAACGGTACATATGGTACATATACTACATACACTACGCATGCATATATTGGAACATTGGAACATGGAACGACGGCACATATGGTACACATACTACATATACACTACGCATGCATATATTGCAACATTGGAACATGGAACGATGGCACATATGGTACACATACTACATATACACTACGCATGCATATATTGGAACATTGGAACATGGAACGACGGTACATATGGTACACATACTACATATACACTACACATGCATATATTGGAACATTGGAACATGGAACGACGGCACATATGGTACACATACTACATATACACTACACATGCATATACACATTGGAACATTGGAACATGGAACGACGGCACATATGGTACACATACTACATATACACTACACATGCATATACACATTGGAACATTGGAACATGGAACAACGGTACATATGGTACATATACTACATACACTACACATGCATATACAATGGAACATTGGAACATGGAACGACGGTACATATGGTACACATACTACATACACTACGCATGCATATACACATTGGAACATTGGAACATGGAACAACGGTACATATGGTACATATACTACATACACTACGCATGCATATATTGGAACATTGGAACATGGAACAACGGTACATATGGTACATATACTACATACACTACGCATGCATATATTGGAACATTGGAACATGGAACGATGGCACATATGGTACACATACTACATATACACTACGCATGCATATATTGGAACATTGGAACATGGAACGATGGCACATATGGTACACATACTACATATACACTACGCATGCATATATTGGAACATTGGAACATGGAACGACGGTACATATGGTACACATACTACATATACACTACACATGCATATACATTGGAACATTGGAACATGAAACGGCGGCACATATGGTACACATACTACATATACACTACACATGCATATACATTGGAACATTGGAACGTGGAACGACTGCACATATGGTACACATACACTACGCATGCATATATTGGAACATTGGAACATGGAACGACGGCACATATGGTACACATACTACATACACTACGCATGCATATACAATGGAACATTGGAACATGGAACGACGGCACATATGGCACACATACTACATATAGATAGTATAGCATATCATAGTATGGTATAGTATAGTAGTATTGGAACATTGGAACAAGTATTATATAATAGTATTGATTGAATTAGGAAAAACCAATAATACGTGACTTTCTATCCCAAATCGCATCCATATTCAGTCGGGTCCAACATTAGCTATGTAACAAACTCATATAGACTTACTTATGTTTATAGCTAGACCCGACTGCATCGGGCAAAGTAATGGCGTCGTGTCGTTTGTCTTTTTCCATTTTTGGGCCCTCACGTTTTCATCTTTCCAAAAGTAGTTGGTAAGTATAAATTGTATTAAAGGGGTTACACACGAAACGAAAGTCTCGTGCTCGCAAGCGAAAGGTTTTTCAAACACTATCAACCAAAGCGAAAAGCACCAATCGCAAAAATTTGGAAAAGCCACTGTATTTTTGCTTTTGGATTGCTAGATTAGCTAGTTGGCTTAGGTTAGGGGGCTTGTGGATTGTTATAGGTAAGTACGGTACCGTAGGATGGTCAGATGGTTAAAAACTCTCTCATTGTGGAAGAAAATTTCCGATTGCCAGTTTACAACGGAAAAAGACCAAAACTTATGAACTAACCCCAAAAAACGCTACAAAAGTAGATTTAGCTTGTTAAGGCTTAAGCATAGCTGTCAACTTCGCATCACAAAAATGCGGGAGAGCAAAAATCAAAGTCGGAAAAATTTTCCCCGATAATCCGATTTTTCAAAACCAGAAAATCGGGAAATCGGGGAAATTTTCTCGTAAAATCCGATTTTATTGGAATTTTTTTTCGGGAAATTGGGGAATTTTTCGTTCCGATCTTTCAAAATCCAGAAATTTTGCTGCTTGGTTTTTCCAAAATCGGGAAATTTTTGGAAATGCGGGAGATGCGGGAGAAAATCCCAAAAATGCGGGAGATTTGGCAGAATTTTCTTCACGCGGGAGAAATCGTTGACATGCAGGAGTCTCCCGCTCAATGCGGGAGAGTTGACAGCTATGGCTTAAGCGGGTTAGTAAGTTGTGTGTTGTCTACTGTACTACTTACACATAACAATAATACGAACGCTCCATTATCAAAAGTTCTGAAATCCCAAAAAAGCAACCTGAAATCAGATTGCGGTTGTTTTTCTGCCCAAACAGTGTAGCTCTAAAGCTCTAAAAACGCATCTAATAACATGAAAACCAGAATATGATTCTTCAATGGGAATCAAAACTATAAAGTGGACTTACAAACATCAATTTGTCAGATCTAACAAAATTTATAACGGCACTGTCATCATTGACAATAAAACAAAAAATACTCTGTCAAGAGCCTTGTAAACATTCCAACAACTTCCATCGAAATGATCTATCACAGCTCAGTCTACCATTTTTAGCGCAGTCCGAGGATTGAACCGAGAACTCTCGCAGAGCGCCCGAGCTCCCGCGCGGCACGCACCTTGGGGATGAAAAACTTCAATCTGTCAATCCTTTTGTCTCAAGCGAAGAGTACGCAAAGCGATTCTAGCTTTACGATAGTGCCGCAGATCATCAATGGATAGTATTCAATTATCATTATCCCTTTATTTTCATTCCTAGAACTTTTGCAAAAAAAAGGAAAAATAGAAAAGTTGTATTTCCTACTGCTCAATTCACATACTGAATTTGAAAGATCTTCTATGTGGCGTTTTTTTGCAAACTTCAAAAAACTGATTTTTGTCCCGCCTTTGCGGGATTTTGGCTCAAGTGCTTGAGTGCAGCATAGGGTACAAAGTCCAAATATGCGTTTCCCGTAATTTTTGTATGAAGAGTTAGGTCTACACTGCCAAAGGGAAGCTCTAAAAAGGGATGAGTGAAAATATATAACAATCTGATGACAGATGCAGCCAACGAGCCCATTTCTATGGTGGCCCATGAAGGCCAAATTATTTTTTTAAATTGAAATGATTATTTATTTCCTAAACTAACGAAAAAAGTCAAAACATATCCATTTTGATTTTCATTTTCAAAGTACTGTCCATTCTGGTCCATTTCGTAGCCCATAGACCCGTTTCAATGTTTTGATTTTTCGCGTTTGTATGCGCATGCGCCAAAATAGTTACGGTTTTTCAGAGGCAGAAAACACGAAGCGCTCGCTGGAAAAAGGCAGTTTTGATTTTATTATTCAAAATCTCTTCATCAGAATTTCATGAAATTTTAGAATAAGAATCCTATATATAGTTATTAGATAACATACTAAAATTTCTATTCAAAATTCCTTCTAGATCCTGAGAAAATTGACATAGTGTGCCTCCAGCTAATGTTGTTGTCTTTTTTGCCTCTGAAAGTAGGGCCGTTTTGCGGGTCGTAACGAGCCGATGTAAACATGTGACGTCACATGAAACGGGCCTATAGATAGGGTGCGCACTCGTCGGGATTTTTTGCATGGAACGAGGAAGAATTTACAAAATTGCATTAGTACTTATCTTTAAATTATCCAAATCTGTTCATTCTTTTTGCTCCGGCCTAGGAGCCTTTAATTCTCTCTTCCGACGGTCAAGACATTTTTTGTTTGTTTATCTAATCCGATAATCTATTCTGATTTAATAAAAACGGATTATCTGGATTTCGATAATATTGCGAAAGTATTTAGAAAAAGATGGCTGCCGAAAGTGGGCTTAGCTGCAAATCTCAGTGAAAGATAATGATCATTTTCATCATTATTCATGATGTTTTGGACATGATTTATGAGAATTCTGATGCATACTGGTCTATAACAATGTGGAAAGACTTTGGAGAAATTTTGGCCTTGAATTAAATCTTGAAAAATATGGCTAACTTCTCTAGTTTTATGGACGCACAAAACAACCACAAAACCATAACACATAAAACTCTGTGAAACTTTCAAACACACATCCATTGGAATTCGAAAGAGAATACTAAAATTACAACATTACAGTGCAAATTTGAAAACGATCTGAGCAGTTTTTGTGGTGTTATGTCATATGTGTATGGCTGAAAATGATCCTGTTTTGTAGGTATTCATCATTTTTTGACTGGGCGACCATTCCTTTTGATTTTTCAAACCCGACACAGATATTTTACAAACATATCACTATAAGAATTCAATAAAGGATACTAAAACACAATTCCTGTGTGAATTTGAACAAGATTGGAAAAAATTTCACAGTATTATGGCTGAAAATGATCGTTTTTTAACTTTGTATGTTGTAATTTCATTGCGGCTGACGACCGTTCCTTTTGATTTTTCAAACCCGACACAGATTTTTTATACAAACATATCACTATGAGAATTCAATAAAGGATACTAAAACACAATTCCTGTGTAAATTTGAAAAAAATTGGAGAAATTTTCACAGTGTTATGGCTGAAAATGATCGTTTTTGGACTTTGTCGTAATTTCATCGCGGCTAGGCGACCGTTCCTTTAATTTTTCAAACCCGACACAGATTTTTTACAAACATATCACTATGAGAATTCAGTAAAGGATACTAAAACACAATTCCTGTGTAAATTTGAACAAGATCGGAGAAATTTTCACAGTGTTATAACTGAAAATGATATTTTTTGGACTTTGTCGTAATTTCATTGGCTGGGGCGACCGTTCCTTTTGAAGATTTTTCAAACCCGAAACAGGTTTTTTCCAAATATACCACTATTTATTACATACACACTATTGTACCATTTTATTTGGTTTATCCTACTCTCCCCCAAGTATTATCCCAACAGAAAAAATAATGCTTAGCTAAAAGCCTGTGGCCTCTAATTTAGGCTATTTTTCTCCACGAAATTTTATCTGGACAATCAAATCAAGAACTTGGAAATATTGACTTATAAATGTTTATCTCATTTAGCTCCAATGTTGAACTTTTTAGTCGAGAATGAGTGGGCGGGGGATGGGTTGGTTCTTTAGGCGAGAAAGTGCATGTGTAATCACTTAGAAGAGCTAAACTTCCAGCTGGTTTATTTATTCGTTAAGATTATTTCTCATACTCGCTCTGCAATAGAATTATTACTTGGCTTTCTGATCTGTTCTGATTAGCAGTTTGTGGGCAACGTTCTAACACAACTAATTCAACAAGCTCATCTTTCACATCTTTTAATCTCTTAAGCCGGAGCTTCCAGCGCAGCTGGTTTATTTTAAATCAATCACGAATTATCAGGGAAACAAGTAAAAAAAACTGCATCCATTATTTTCTTTCCAAAGATATTGATGTTTTTCGACATCAAGGTGAAAACACGACTTAGGCGAGGGGAATTTGATGTTCTGTTTACCGTCACGTTGTAAAAAATATTTGATGCAGCAAAATTTTCATTATTCCTACCTAGTGCTTCCCATCTCCAACGAAGTTTAATTCCACAGTGAAATCGAGCTGCTTTCACTTTCGGAATCAAAATGACCATGCGCGTGAATTCAAACGCGTTCGAGACGCGTCTAAAACGCAAATTTTTAAAACGCCCTTGTAGCCGCCCACTGCTTAAAAAAATGCCTGCCCCATTCGCGGACGTGATTTGAACCATGTTTTTTACTCTAGGTGCACATTTTGTTAGCGAAGATGTTATTTTTGATTCACTTTGAGTGTTTTGGATAGCTTGGCACAGGAAAAGAAGAAAATAATGAGTCTTTAAGAAACAATGAACTTTTTTGAGCTGCAGCTCAAGAGCATGCTGGCGGTCGACGGTAAACAGAACATCAAATCCCCCTCGCCTTAGTGCTGACCACAGCACCGGAAAATTCTCGACCCACATTGAAACAAATGGCTGTTGCTAATGAGCTGGTTCATCTTTTCAATCGGGTTTTTTTTAGTAATCCCAGGGTAAGATTAGGCTACAATCTATCACAATACGCTTTATTTGAAAATCTACAGGCCGTCTGGAATTTTGAAAAATGGAAGAAATTGCGATTTTTTAACAAGATTGCAGATTTTTTCATTTAAACACCATACACCATCTGAAAGCTGAGGATTTCAGCTTTATATATAGTGGTGAAATTTGTTTTTAGCTATCATTTCCAGCTCATTAGCAATAAGCTAAAGTTTACCAGACCAGATTTTCAGACCACACCGGCAAAACTCTCCACACCCTGCCACACGGAAGACTAGATTTCATCCGCCATTTTTGGCGCGGTTTTGATGCTTCAGAAAATTATTTCTTGCTGGCGTGGTAAGGAGGCGATTCTTTGAAAAGGTGATTTTTTTGTGTTTTGAAAATAGAATAACTTAACCAATTTTAATAAATGACCCCTCATTTTTTTCAGAAAGGTAAGGACTTTCAAATAAAAATTAGTTTGGTTTCTAAAAATTGAGGGGAAAATTTCGGTTAAGTCAAAAAAATCTACCTTGATTTCAATTTTTCAACCGCTTTTTAAATGTTGTGTCCTTCATGGTCCATCGCGTGGTCAATTGAGGACACTAAAATTTTGGCTGCCGTAAGATTATATTGTTTTGATTTTTATTTCCAAAATGGTACCTCTACATGCATGCTCGTATTCTCATGAAAATGAAAGAAGTCTTTGTCAGTATGTTGAGTATGTGTTGTTTTTGAACTTATGGAATCTTTTAAATGATTCGTTTTTATAATTACTATGTAGTTGTGTACTTCATTTGTGCACCCACAAACTATTTGATGAGCATTATTAATTTCAACACTGTAAAAAGAATGAATGAGGGGTGTGCTTGGTTACAACATATTTATTTTTTGCTTCAAACAGTTACATCAATATGTCAAAAACATTTTGTTCAACTACTTTTATAGGATGAACCATATTCATGTGGCTTTCAGCCTTGCACTCCATCGCAGAGGCTAATCAATTTTAATGACTTTTTTTACTAATGACCAAGCTTTCATAAGAAACTAAATCAGTCATCTACAGGATGTATTTGCAACAACAAGGATGAGAGTTACCTGAATCAAGTTCAAATTCCCCAGACAATTAATTAAAACTTGAAAACTTAAATGAGACAAAATGACCGGTTGTGAACGTCCAGCAGCCAAAATATCAACCAACCAAATTTTGTTATTCGATTCCCGAGACAGCGCTACAATTTTTAAGGCCTTGTTTATATGCTAAAGTAATTAAAAAAATTTTGCATATGTAAATGGGTCAGTGTTTGAGGTCTGGCAAAATTTTCAAGAAATAGTCTATCCGGCGGTGCGCGGATCTATGTGGGTTCTGTCTCCCCCGTAGATCTTTTTCTTGGGAAGTTGATCTTCAAATTAGTTTTCAATGTTGCCTTGGCTCAAGTCTTTTCATCTATGGCTAAAATTTTAGGCAATTTCTCATAGTTTTTGAAAATATTAATTTCATTAAAAAGTGCCAGGTTATTTTTTCATGAATCCCTTTAGAAGTTTTGTGGCACATTTTTTTGCTTGCAACTTAAGTAAACGATATAGCGCTTTCGCAGCAACAATCTTTGATACGCATTTCGGCGGGACGCTAGTGTGACTAACTGTTGCATTGGAAACAGATTGATGATTCTCGGTTCTGACTTCTGTAACTAGCTACCATGAAGTCGGGTAACTTGCATCAGTGGAGGGAAACTTGCATAACCATCAAATGAATGACCAATCAAAGCTTCACAATTTCAAAACAAATGAATTACGCAGCTCTGCTCACAGCTCTACTCTACCATTTTAGAATCTCATATATGCTGTGCGAGTAATTTTGATAATAAAAAATCATGGGAGATCATAAATTTAAAGATGGCTGGATTTCAGACGTTTCTCGCTGGCTTCTGGACGTGTAACCTCAAAGTTAAACATAATTATGCATGACATCACTTTTGATTAGGAGATATACATTTTACCACCTGCAAATTTTGTAAATCCGGTTTGTTTTGATTTAACTTTTTATTTTAATGACTAGCCAAGTCATTCATTTGAGGGCTATGGAAGTTTCCCTCCACTGATATGCAAGTTACCTGACTTCACGGTATTAATCCTAGAGATCCGATCTTTTGATATTTTATTTATCATTGAAGTATGACTTTTTGAAATTTAGTAGTTCCTAAAATTTCTTTTAAAGGTGTCCCGTAAATTTTGGGGTAATTACAGGACACCCTCGGGGAAAATATGGGACAGGTATGACATGTTATTGAAAAATCCAGATATCATTCCAAAAGGTCGTGATATTTGAGATTTTGAATCCACTTGATGACTTAAAATCCAAGTGCTATCATTTAAAGATTTAGAGTGTAGTTATAATTCCATCAAACTAGAAAATCAAGTTTGTAGTTTTCTTATGGTTTTTTTGACTTTGTTGAAAACTGGATTTTTCCTGATTTTTTGCATGGAAGTAGGGTACCATCAACGGAAAAAGATGGGTGAAGCAGATTTTCTCAAAAAAACTTTTTCGCCATAAAAATTGAATCTTTATCCATAAGAATCACTATCTATAAGCATACATTAATGTTTTTAATTTTAGCCAAATTACTCAATTTATTCCAAATCCCTCCCTTTAAAAACCACCCCAATGTGCACGGGGGACTAAACAATAATGAAAACAAATGACAAATTCTATTAAATTGTCACTATTTGTGTTCCGAATGATTGTTTTAACGGTCACGCTCAAGTAGATATCAATTATATATGTGTTAAATGCATAACCAGGTAGGTCCAGGTATCACTTGTTTGTGGAACAAATGGTCGAGAGTGGAAAGCCCTAGGGCTACCAAAAATGTCTTGAATCTTTTGGGGGACTTAAAACTCAGAAGGGACCTAATTTTTGCCTGGGACCTAAACCCAGGCTGACGCTATGTCAATGCTGCACGCAAGTATTTAAGCTAAAGTCCCACTAAAGCTGGACAAAAATCACGTTTTTTAGTGTTTGCAAAAATAATGCCACATATTGTATTTTATGATTGACAGATTAAAGTTTTTTCACGCCCAAGGGAGTTTGCTGTTCTGAAGGAGTGGCTATTTCAACTTGAGGCCAAATTCTCTAACCATGCGAGTTGTTTTTAAAGTTTTTACAATATTAGAACTTAGATGCAGAAGATCTTACGGAACATTTTAAATGTGGTTCAGCAGTTCAAAAGTTATAGTGTAAAAAAGTAGTGTAAAAAATCACTTTTGAAAAAGTACAAAAACACATGAAAAAAGGGAATCATCGAAACCCCATTGAAATTAATGTTTAAGATAGATCATATTCTACAGTACTTTTTATTTAAGATATAAGTACAAAATAAGGAAATGCTAAATCTAGGCATACTCTTCATCACCATAAATGTCTTTATGTTTGGGCAATCTTCAAAAGATGAAATTTATCTTGGTGTTGACCAATTTCAAGAATATTATGATTTGCCAGAATTGCCATACAGTCTTGACTCTTTGGAACCATGGATAGATGCTGAGACAATGAATGTGCACTTTAAAGGACACCATGCAAGCTATATGGCTAAGATGAATGCAGCTTTGACTGAGTGGCGAAAATCTGTAAGTAATTTGTGTGACCTTTTAGTTTATATATTTATTAAGTATTATGAGAAGTGAGAATTGGGATCAGAAATCCTTATTAAATTGAGTTTCTCCTGAAAATGGTTTTTCCAGCTGACGAGCTCCCAAGCTATTTTTCCATATTTGATTTACTTTCGAATTAAAAAAAGGAATTCTTGTGAAGTAAAGTAACAAATGAATTGTTGATGTTGGTGAAAACTAGATATACTGTTTTCATGGTTTAAATTATGAAATTCATGCAAATAGCTTCAGCTTTCTCCCCACTTTTCTAGGAACCAGAGAATGAATTAGCAAAGAAATCATTGGTAGACATTTTGAAAGATGTGGATAGTATACCAGAAAAATGGAGGACTGCTATTCGAAACAATGGTGGCGGGTATTTAATTTTTTTTTCAGGCTCTCTTCGCATTGATAAAAAATAGGAGCAATTTGGGATAAATAGCCAAAGGTTAATTAAAAGTTTTTCTGAAAGCTGTCTATGCAAGCTATTTTTAACTGAATGCAGTATGGAAGAAGAATCTGAATCGAATTGGTTTCCTTTTCTCCCAAAGTTGTTTAAATCTAATCTAAAGAATATTTTTTGGTCTTATTTTCTAGGTATTTAAATCACATCTTTTATTTTGCTACAATGAGTCCAAATCCAAAAGGAATGGAGCATACTATGCCATTAGGTATTTTAACAAATTTCCGCAAATCTTTTCACAATTTCACCCACTTCCAATCATGGATGAGTAAAGAAGCAATGAATTTATTTGGATCTGGGTACGTTTGGCTTTGTCGTGAACCAAATGGTGGATTTTTTACCATTTATGCAACAAAAGATCAAGCTAGTCCAATCACATATGGATTACAGCCTATCTTGGTCATTGACGTATGGGAACATGCTTATTATTTGAAACACAAAAATAAAAGGTAATTCTAATTTCTGGTATTGTTGATTGTTTTAAAAATTGCTGTCTTGAAATGGAAAAAAGAAAGTTCATTTTGATTTTTTATAAAGAAATCATTATAGTGGTCTTGCTTTTTTAACATTGTGTAGTCTGGTGAGGTTATTATGGATAAAAGTTGGGGGTGTGGATATTATTGCATGATAATGAACACGTTATTGGTTTTTTAGGAAAAACTACATCGACAATTGGTGGAAGATTGTAGATTTTTCAAAGGTAGAAGCACTTTTGAATTGGTGGTTGAATTTTGAGAAGAAATCACATGATGAACTTTAGTTAGAGGACTGGTGTCAAAGTGTTATGCCGTTTCACTATTATAATAAACTAAATGAATAGCTGCAAAGAAGTTTTACCAATTTGTACTTTATGGTTTTTAAAGATTCATATGTTTTTCACATTTCATCCAAATCTTTAATCGGATTAACTTTCGCGATTTCGCGAATTTTTGCCATTTTCGCGAAATTGAAACTCGTGAAAACGCGTGAGATTTCTGACTCGCGAAATTAAATCCACCACAAAACTTTTAAAATCGCATTTTCGGTGAAGAAACCAGTCCAAAGTCTCTATTTGGGGCAAAAAATGGCTATTTTTCAGCTGTTTTCAGGCCTATTCGCGAAATTAAATCCACGCGAGATTTTTCAAAACTCTGACTCGCAAAATTAAATCCAGAAGAAATTTAATCCGATTAAAGCAGTATAGTAGAAACGTTCTAATTGATCTTTAAAGTCGTCAACTTATAACTATTTATTGTCTGTTCATGTCAAATACAAAGGTCTAAACAATATTCATAGACATGTTATAATCTTTATTTGTATGTTTTGTCTAGTTAATTTATAATGATGGTATAACGTGATTTTAACTTTTATGATATCAAAAAAGAATTACTATTTGTAGATTCAAAGAAATAGAAGTAGAGAGAAGGAAAAACAACAATCTTTTATACTATTCATTTTGAGCCGTAGAGGGCTTGTTATAACAGCAGGTACCATAATTCAAAACGATTTGATTGACACGCGCTTGTCTTAAAAGTAATTGTTTAAAACAACAGCCGGATCTCTTTCTTCTTTTTGAAACTTTTTATTTGTGAGTTGTTTCGATATATATCTTTTAATAAATAATTTTCATAATTAGCATAATTAAAGTTGATTTTAATATTATGTTAACGATCTTGAACTCTCTTTCGAATAATTAAGAAAAAATAGAAGCCGAGAGACAAAATGTTTACAACCGAAACAAGACGACTTGAAGTCGAAAATTTCGCCTAGACTTTGAATTGCATGGGAAAAACAAGAAGTAGAGATTGAAGCTAATCTGAAATCTACTTTACATCGAGCCTTCACCTCTCTAAGAGTTATTGATTTGATTCTTATAAAGTAAATGCTTATAAAAAAAATAAATATTTTCATATTGTGCGCCGTCTCCTGTTTACCTTGTAAGATTTTACTACCAAAAGGCATGTCACCGTCTATCAAGATTTATTGACTTGATTCTTATAAAGTAAATACTTATAAAAAAAATAAATATGTTCATATTGTGCGCAATTTCTTGTTTACTTCGTAAGAACTAATTACCGAAAGGTATATTCCCGTATATCAAGAGTTATTGATTTGATTCTTATAAAGTATATGCTTATAAGAAAAATAAATATACTCATATTGTGCACCATCTTTTGTTTACTTTGTAAGAACTAATCACCGAAAGGTATATTCCCGTATATCAAGAGTTATTGATTTGATTCTTATAAAGTATATGCTTATAAGAAAAATAAATATGCTTATATTGTGCACCATCCCTCGTTTACTTTGTCAGAACTAATTACCGAAAAGTATGTCACCATCTATCAAGAGTTATTGATTTGATTCTTATAAAGTATATGCTTATAAGAAAAATAAATATGCTCATATTGTGCGCCATCCCTTGTTTACTTTGTAAGAACTAAATACCGAAAGGTACATGACCGTCTATCAAGAGTTATTGATTTGATTCTTATAAAGTATATGCTTATAAGAAAAATAATTATGCTCATATTGTGCGCCGTCCCTTGTTTACTTTGTAAAAACTAATTACTGAAAGGTATATTCCCGTATATCAAGAGTTATTGATTTGATTCTTATAAAGTATATGCTTATAAGAAAAATAAATATGCTCATATTGTGCGCCATCTCCTGTTTACTATGTGAGAACTAATTACCGTAAGGTATATCACCGTCTATCAAGAGCTATTGATTTGATTCTTATAAAGTACACGCTTATAAGAAAAATAAATATGCTCATATTGTGCGCCATCCCTTGTTAACTTTGTAAGAACTAATTACCGAAAAGTATGTCACCGTCTATCAAGAGTTATTGATTTGATTCTTATAAAGTATATGCTTATAAGAAAAATGAATATGCTCATATTGTGCGCCATCTCTTGTTTACTTTGAAAGAACTAATTCTCGAAAGGTATATCACCGTCTATCAAGAGTTATTGATTTGAATCTTATAAAGTATATGCTTATAAGAAAATAAAGAAAAAATCAAAACTGTGAAGCTTAAGACACAAAAATATATGACGTAATCCAAAGAAAACCCGCGAAAATTGTCCGTGGTTATACGAGCGTGTAATTTGTAAATTAAATTTAGTGAGTTCGTCCACCGTATCAAGTACTTTCGTTTTCTAATTTTTTTTCCGCACCGCCGCGAAAGACTATCGTAATACTTTCGCTAGGCGAAATTAATAAGTCTGAACTGAATCCTGAATGCAAAACAAGATTTAAGATGGCGAGTAAAGAGTTGTGTGATATTTTATATGATTTTGACATTGATGAATCAATACCTATCGTTTTTGAAAACTATATTGGTGAGAATCAAAATGAGAGTGAAGAAATCTTAATCCCAGACGACATCATTTCTGCTGACTTGGATATCATTGATTTTGATAGCATCATAATGGAAAACACTCCTCCTCCTGTCGTTGTTGAAGAAGAAAACACACCAGAAAGTGTCACTTCTCCAGAAACTATATCTCCTGAAAGTCAGCCTTCTCCTCAAAATCCATCTCCCAAAAATCATTCTTCAGAAGATCAGTCTGACAACCCATCAAACATTGATACTCAAAACACAAATGCAAATAACAAATCTTATGATTATTCAGTTCTCCAATCAAGCTTTCAATGTTATCATTATTCAACAACTGATACGATGGGAACATTTCATTAATAGGAAGATTTCTTCCCAAAACAACAGCATTCCATGTCAAGTCATTATATATGGTAATAGTTATCTCAGGCATCACGTTACAATCTGATACTTGAAATTTACTGTATATACGAGATGGAGTTTTTGAACAGAGTAAATAGCCTTTAGCTAGAAAAAGTTTATCCAGGTTGTGTTTGTTCAACGTGGGACACTTTGGCATAGATAATTGAGCCTCTGTGATGCAGATTTCGCATTGATCATCACAAGGGAGAAAAACAGGTGGAATTTTAGTTCTATTTGCTCTGGCATCTCTTGGCAAGTTCCTGCAGCAGTTTTTGCACAATAACTTTGGATATACATTTTGGTCCTCATTGAAGCACGTGATTCCATACACAGATAAAATTTCCTGAAATGTAAAAGCAAAATGGTCAAAATGGTAAAATGTCATGCATATATCAAGGCCTGAAACTCATCTTGATAATCAAAAAAAATATGGTAATGCATGATTTATTTATCACAGATCTTTTTTCAATATATGGCTAGTCGAGTAAATGTTTTGAACCAGTGGTAGTAAAAGAATATGCCTGGTTTCGAGGATTGAATGTGGCAATCTATACCTGCAGTCCAAAAAGCAAGTTCAGGGGATGTACCAGGATAGTCTGATAGTGTTTAAATTTATTTTCTGCTTAAAGTAATGAAAATAACTTACATCTTTAAAATTTTCACATGCTTTGAATTTAGTATATGCTGCATCTCTTTTGATTTTGATTTTACACAGCCTGCAATATTTTTCCAACTCTTTCAAATGACCCATGGTTTTAGAACAACCCACGACAAAGAATTTTTATACACTTATTTTTATTTCTAACTAACAACATTTTCTAAAAAAGGAAAGAAAATTGTTTCATATTCCAACAACAAAAAAACACATTTAACAAAAATGTTCTCTGTCTGTCTATGTTTACAAGTGCAAGCTTCGCTTCTATGATTTGAAAAACAAAATGGCGGCGAACGAAAAAAATTATAACATTGCTGAAATATTTTCAAAAAGTTTTGCTATTTAGCCTTAGGGGTGGTGACTGATATAAACTGCAAAAGAAAGATCGATTATTGCTTGACTTATATCCAAACACCCATTTTCCAATTCTAAATAGTAAACGAAATATTTCAAATCCAAAACACCACATACAAAACAAGTCTTTTTTCACTGTCGACTTTGAAAAATGTGATATTTTCAAAATAAAAAAAGCTTTTGAATCCATTTTTTTTCTATGGTGTAAAAGAGGCCTTCTAGAATCTTTTCTAGTCGATTTCTTTCTAGTATCTAGCATAATTAAGCTGTAAAGCATTGTGTAGATTACCAGAAATAGTCGGTTTCTTTACTTCAAATTGTCGGTAATTGTCGTTCTACCGACAATCGCACAGAAAGAGGAGAAAATCATAACAAGCTCTAAACGGCTATTGTTTAAAATAACAATCGCAAGTGAATAGGGAATATGTGGTCAGCGGTTTGTTGTTTTTCCTTCTCTCTACTTCTATTTCTTTGGTAGATTATACTTTAAAACCAATAACTTTATTTCCCAAAAAAACAAAAACAAAGATCATTCAGATCTTTCATGAAACAATCATTATCTAGTGGTCACGATTTTTAACATGGTAGGTTGCTTTTAGGATGGCAGTTGGGGAATGACTTGTATACTTCTGCTTTTTCATGAGAACATTTTGCTTAAAGAAAACATTAACTCAATTTTAACCTGAAAACCTCAAAATGAAGAATAATCAAAAAGACTGACATGAAGCCATTTTATTTAGCTTTTGAATGTGGTAGAAACTTCAAATTTTCCAAAAGAAAAAATTGTAACTCTCGACGTTTTATTTTGGCCGAGGTAATAAATGGGGGTGGCATCAGGCGTCTTGGTACAGAACTTTCATAAGGTAATATCATGAAAGTTACACTTTGTTTAAGAGGACCTTAACAGTGCCTGCAAATCACGAATAAACCAAGAACTTCTGACACACCTTGAAAACTAGATAGTAGGGATCAAGGGGGAAGTTTTTTGAATATTGAATAAATCTTTCTTTACCAATGGGATTAAGGGGGAAGTTTTTTGAATATTGAATAAATCTTTCTTTACCAATGTTTATACTATAATACTAAAATGAGACTTAATATAAGTTAAATTTTTAGTTAGTTAGTAATATACCACTGGGTTTACTATTTACAACTGGAAGTTTATTTTGTCATTAAAGGTTTTATTTTTATAAAGCGTTCCCGTTTAATATCAGACACATAATATTTCATATCAGGACAGTGTCTGCCTATTGTTATATTATGCTGATATAAACAAAAAAATGTTTCTTTTTCCTCTTTCTGGCTAATCTTGCTCCACATCCGTGTCAATCCAACGTGAAAAAGCTTGTGAATTAAAATTGATGAGTAAGCAAACAATATCACTCTTATTTAAAAACAAAACCTTTAACTAGTAATGAACAAAAATCGTTCTTCGTTAAAAAGTGAAATTTACTTCAGATACCCTTATGGGCTGTGATTAATCTTCACAGTAGATATTCCTTCTTTGTATTGATTATGAATTCATTTCTCTTTAATGGTTCAATTAAATATTAGAACCATGACATTATAAACTTCTTCCTAAGAGGTATAATATATAATAAATTCGAAATACTCTTTAAAACATAAGTATCTATTTATACTGATGCGATAAAACTATATTGTTCAATAATTCCGGAAAAAAATTTCTGTGCTCTTTTCATTCCAGAGTGTAAAATAAAAATAAGCAATTTGACCAAGAAAAGATGATGGTAGAGTTGTAGCGTCAATGACAACTAGTCTATCCAAACAGCCTTCTCTTCGCTCCAGTTGCATTGGAAGTTGAAGTAAGTACTTTTTGTAGTCCAACAAGTTGTTGTCAAAACTTACTTTTTAATACTCTCGTTCTGGTATTGATTATGACATCCTTTTATTTTCTTTGAGTTTTACAATTTTACTCTCAGACTGACTGTCGTATAATCTTTTTCGTTTTTTAAGGTAAAAACGAACATTTTGGAGAATATTAAAAACGTTTTAAATTTTTCCATTTTCTGTACATAGATTGCTGAATAAAATGAAGATCATCGATACTTTAATACATTATTGGTGAAGTAATAAAATCATGATTTGACCATTTTCCATTGCATGATGGAGCTGTCTAAACCACCGACTGTGATCAGAGATGAATCATCGTGTAAGAATCGTACACATGTCACATGAGAGCTGTGCCCAACACCGATGCTTGCTTCAGACTGTAGAAGTGAAAGAAAAGGAAAGATAGTAAGTGATTTCATACTGTAGGAAATGTTGATGTTACCGTCGTAAGTTTGTTCTAATGCTGACAACCCCTTTCTAATTCCGACATCTGTATAAATTTAGCCATAGGAATAATGGGAAGGACGGAATCGCTCATTGAAACTACATTTCTTTACCGCCAATGAGGTTTTTTATATCCGATTCCAACCCTCTTATTATTCTCTCGTTTATTCGTATAAAAACGGGTGATGGAATTAGGTGACTGTTGTCGAAATTAGACCAACTTACAGTAATAATGAAGTTGTTGCCAAATGGTGCCGATCGACTGATTGATTTTCAAAGAACTAGACATTCTCCTCGAATTTTTGCAAGACTAAGCTCATGGGGACTTTGGTATTAGTACCAAAGACAGAAAGAATCGAATGTTAGAGTTTTAACTTTTGTAAATATTTTTTAAAGCAGTCCATAGGTAGAAAAAATACAACTCTCTTAACTGTACGATGTTCCATTTCTTCTGTTGGTTATAGTGTTTATTTTTTAAAGCAGTCCATGGGAAAAAACAATACAAAACTCTTAACTGATGTTTCATTTCTACATCGAGTCAAGAGAAAAAGCAGAAAAGAATTCATGTACAAAAAGTGTATTGACAGAATTGAATACCTTCAATTTAACACTTGGATATTTGAACAAATTGACAGCACCAAAATCATCTCCCGTAGCAACCAACTTCTTATTGTTTGATCGACAGCATGTGTTTATATCAGTGCCATCCGCTCCTTCGGGCCAAATGCCTGGAAAAAAATGAATTTTTACAAATCGTTGATATCAAGAAATTATAATGAATTTTCCATTATACCTTCGGTGATAATTTATATCGTAGTTTGACGTCCTGTCAAAAGTTTTTCCCAAAAGGAAGCTTTTTCGACTAAGGCAAAGTTGAGTAAAAAATGACGTTCGGTGAAAATTTAAAAAAAAATTTACAATCTATCAACGGGAGCCCTGTTTATAAGGCACGTAAGAGTAAAATACTGTAGTTTTTAATAAAGCAGCAACTTACCCATAACCGGGAAACCAAAGGGACAGGTATAAGTTGACCATTCTGTATCTCTTAACGCTGCTGGAGTCAACACTTGACATCCTGATTCTGCATGCCCTAAAAATTTTTAAGAAACGTAAAAGTGTGATCAGAAAACTTTTATTCATTAGTTCGTTCAATCAGATCTAAGAATTTGTCGGACGTATAAATCCCTTCAAAAACATACAGATAGATATATTAATTTATTATATTATCTCTACAACCAAAGTGGAGAACAATGGCGTTTGGCTAACAAACTGTATCGAGAATCTTACTTCGATGCAAATTGAGATCGAAGAAGTCAAAAAAAATTTAAATTAAATCGAAAATACTTACAGAAAAGAACTTCGTAATCACCAGAATTACTTTGCATGAATTCTCCATCCGTGCACCAATCCAAATGCAACACGCGACTCGAATGCCCCTGAAAATTAAATTAAATTATCATTTTAAAAATTTCTTTGTACAAAATTTGAAAAAAATACTGCTGTGTATATCGCGTCGATATGTGTAGTTGCTTTGTCGATTAATATATTACCAATTCTTATCAATTGAGTATTGTGAAAGCCAAGAAAGGGCAATAAGGTATTCTTTTGGGTGGAAAAGGAAGCTTCTTTTTCCACCCAAGATGAGTAGCCCGTAGTTTTTTCGCAAACGTCGGATTCTAATTATAATCTCCAGATTTCGAAACAAAGTAATAACACTCGAAAACAGAGAAACTACTAGATTCAATCCATCACTATGATGCTTTACTACATCATTGATTCGTTCTTACCTGCAGCACTTTGGGCTTTTTGAATGAAGTGACTTCTTTGGGCCAGTTATAAAGATAGATATTACTGTCTCGACATGCGGCTGCCAAATACTTGCTGTCTATAAGCAGAAAATTTATTTTGTATAGTTAAAGGTACTTTTCAGTTATGTTTCTATTTAAAGTCTCCATTACTCGAACACGTAAAGGGAACGCAACTTTGATCAAGTTACGGAAACACGTTTTATAAGGAATTTTCAACTAAAGGACCTGAAAACTTAACCTGTTCGAGTCACGGAGACCTTCGGATACTAGAGTTTCGGATGGAGACTTCGCTGTAGTGTAGTGACCGCGCTCGCAGTCATCTAAGGGGTGGCTTCTACCATGATGCAAAGCTCATAAAACTTATGGAGCTAAACTATGACGCAAAAATGTCAGGTCTAGAAAGCTTCTTTTAGCGAAAAGTTTCTTTTTCTCGAAAAACTCAAATCTTTTAAACTATCCTATCGGGGAAAAAAATGTCGGAGTTTATTTAGTCGGGGTTTTTTTTCGTCGGGAAAAAATTTCTTCACCTAGAGGCATTTTCGTCACTTTCCCCCGACACTTTTTCCCTGATAAGGTCTTCTGATCTCGTATACTATTGCCTCAGACATTTTTTCCTTACTTTCCCCACAGATTTACAAAGCTGGAGACAATGATGAGACGATCTCTCCACTGTAGTTTGGAAAAATTCTTACTTGGTGAAACTTTGACGTCATCAATGCAATCACGTGATACAGGTACAGTGACCAGTTCTTCTTTTGTTTCATAATTCAACACATACAACCTGAATTTTAATTTTTAAGGGAAATGAAGTTATACTCAGACTACTGAGTATGGTATTAATAACTATCCGCAGTTTCGTCCTTTTCAGGACCAAAGTGCTCAAAACACCAAGTTTTGAGCTTTACATATCGCGCTTGCGGTATACAGAGAAGCATAGCTTGCTCCTCAGCACAGTGTATAGCTTTGTTCTGAGCTTCAATATCTTTATGGGAGTAATAGTAATTCTTTCTGATTTTCTTAATCGATTGTTATTACTTACGTTCCGTTCTTTGTGCCAACCAAAACAAACGGTTCACTTGGATGAAGCTCTGCGCATTGTGCGCCGTCCTAGAAGAAAGTAAATAGAAAATTACGTCATTACGATCAATAGCAGCATAATGTTTAATTAGATCAGTGGGATAGCTTCATTGGTCTACATCGCGAAGCCTCGATCCAAGGGGTAAAAAAACACAAATAACTCAAAATATTCTTAAAACAGACCTTTTTTTTTCGCGATATTAAGTTCTGTCCAGTTTTGTAATGTTGAAATTCTAAAATCCCTTGAAAAGCTAAATTCACTTAGTAAAATTCCTTCTTCCTATTAATTATCTTCATATCATAAGTCTATAATCACCCTTTCTTACCTCAATGAAGTATGACCAAATCAGTTCTTGTTTTTCTCCATTCCAAACACAAACCAAGTTTTCGTGTGAACAAGTCACGAAAATAGGCTTCGATGCATGAGCAGCCAGGCCCCACATCTCATCGCTATGGCCCTATGAAAACAAAGAGGGGAAATATAAAGATAAACATATGGGTTTTCACACAGCCATGAAATATCATAAAATGATGACATGAACTTTCTCATCTTGGAAATATGTAAAAAGTCATGCTTTTTTGAAATATCACATTTCCTATCTTTCTTTAAATAGGGAAAATTCAACTCGTCAAAGGGCGTATTGGTCGTGATTTTTAAGCAGATTCGAAAATAGATTGAAACTTCATTGATGCCGTTCTTCTTTTTTCAGCCAATCATACCTGAACAAGCGCTTTCTCTTCCGACCAATCGGCTTTGACTTGAATAATACAATTCTTCGATGTACCAATCAGAAATTGTTCGCTGGTGACGTCATAAACGCAACATCTTGGTGGCCCATATTGGTCAGAAAGCTGTGTACAGGAAAATGGTAAGTTTTATTAACACGTTTGCATGTTCGAGATAATAACCATTAAGTTTAAAGTAAGTAAGTCTGCGACCGCAGTCAAAGGCGACCGGAACGCTCCTCTTTCGATAGCTATCTACCCAAAGGTAGGAGAGGGCGCTACACTTACCCTTGATCCTTCTCTTAATTGCTGAGCATCAAGCAGAGAGGCATCAATTACCATTTTGGGAAACTTTGGTATGATCCGGCAGAACCCACGACCTAGCGCACCGTAGCTGGATGCTCTACCACTGCACTACTGTCACTTGAGTTTAAAGCCCGAAAGCCTAGAAAAGAATCTTAAACCTTCCTCAATCAAGAAGAAGAGAAGCCTCAAGCTTTGCGCCGCTTTTCTAACGATTCGAGCGCTTTCTTTGTTTTCACGTGGCAATATCTAGAGTAATTTTTCCTTGTGGTGCACGAAAGAAAAACTTCTCACCGATCCAATTTCTCGGACTCGTTCCAATTGATTGTTCCATGCAATAAATATGTTATCTTTGCCACCCGAAATATATTCGTCTTTGCTCTCAACGTAAGTCAATGAAAATACTCCACCCTAAGGAAAATTGAAAAAAAATGTTTTTGAAGATGCTCATGGACAAAGCTGTTGATTGTCTCTTAAAATTACCCTTGATATTAATCTGATCTCAAGGTTGTTTTGACCAGACCTAGTCTGTAACCCTTATGTTGAGGAGGTGTGACGTCCAGGGTGGTCTGGAAAAATAAAAAATCCAGGGGGTCTCTTTTTCGAGTGTGGAAATCCAGGGTAGTTAGTAAAACGAAATCGAAAATCCAGGGGGGTCACCTTTCCCAAAAACGACCTACTCAAATTACAAATCTTTTCTGGAATAGCCCATAAGATATGCTGATAGAATTGCTTTAGTTTTTGAAATGAAATCGTTTATAGTTTTTCGGTCCAATTTGATCAAACTAGATATTCAATGTAGAAATCTGTGATGGCTTTGAACATAGATTACATTTACTTGTCGAAAAGACAGCTGTCAAACTTAAAGTGATAATCTTTGGGTGGTAGATTATTTTCAAATTTCTTCCAATCATTAGTCCAACTATTTTTCAAAATCGAGATGAATTCATTTCAAGTTACAAATTTTTGAATTTTTTCGTAAGAACCGTGTAAGAACCAGGGAAATCAAATTGTCATATCTATTCATGGGCCCCGGCGAGCCATTTTGAGTGAGGGGGCCAACGTTTTGGAAAATGGTTGGGCGACGAAGAAAATTTTTCACTTTTTACACCCTCAAAACACCTTAAAACGATATCTAATTGGGGAGAGTAATAGTTTTGTGGTTTGATTTGGTCTCAAACCAGCTTAAAATAGTAACTCAACATGTTCTACCAAAAGGTGGAGCGGGGGAGGGGGGCATGGACCCCCGGCCCCCCGTTGACGGGGCCCATGCTATTGATTTAAACCAGAACCAGAAAAAATATTTTGCTAGTTTGAAAGATGTTGTCATATTACCTTGTGAATATTCTGTTCAGCTTTGGACACCTTAGATGTTCCTTCATTGAACCATACGATATTACCGTTTGAATCACCAGCAATGACGCTTCCATTTGGTGAGTATGTTGCACATATTACGTACTTCGGTTTGGCGATTTTCTAAAGAGAAAAATTGTCAATCGGAAAATTTGATATTTTAGACTTTTAAGATATGACTTTCATAGCGTTAGTGGTTGAGTTATTCTTCAGAATCAATGTTACAAAAATAATATTTTCAGTCTTGTTTCACGGACCTGGTTGGGAAAAATTCTCGACTCTCTTCTCCACCTGGATATTTGAGTTTAATCCCCATCCCGTTGCAACCAAAGGATTTTTCATTTTCATCGGTATTTGTTTTTATTTTCACCCCCCCCCCCCTACCGGAATTGTCTAGCTGTCTTACTCTGTAAAACAGGTGTTTTTTGTTCCCCGGGGGGATACTTGCGGCCCTAAAGGGTATATTTTTCCGAGCTTCCCAAAGTGCACTGTAAGGGTCGAAATCAGCAAAAGTGAGAAAAATGCACCCTAAGGGTGTAAAATCTGGAAAATTTGAGCATATTTTAAATGCCTATATTCGGCCGCACGTATGGTCGTTTTTGAAACGAGTGCCCCCGGGGTTTTGTTAAATCAAACATTCATGATGAGTCAGGAGAGTCAATCAATTGACTTAAAAAATAAGAATAACTCACATCAAAAACGCCATTTCTTCTGGTCAGAGCAGTTGTTCCATTCTCATTGTTGATTTTCCAAAAGCCGATATGTGATTTGCCGTACGTCATAAATGCATTGTCGGTGTTTGGCTGCCATTTCAGGCTGAATAAAGCTTCCTTTGACGTCTATTGTAAAAAAGCAAGGTGATTAGAGTCGCGATAATTAAAGTATACGTTTTTTTATAAGAACAAACTATATAAGAACATAAGGCTTCGATGACAATTTAAGAACATTTTAAGGCTTTGCGGGCTCTGAAACACCTGATTTCCTAGGAAAATGGACTATACTACTATATTAAAAAAATAATGGCGAAAATAAGAACATATTAAGAACATTTTTAGGCTTAAAACTCAAAAAGTTAAGAACATCCCAAAGCTTCAAAAATTTTGGATGTTCTTATAAAAAAAAAGAACATGTATATTGTTTATAGCAGGGTGCAGTGTAACGATTGAAGTCTAATAGTAAACTGTTGAGCTAAAATGATCTTTAAGCTCATTTCGGGAGAAGCTTTGGAATTCGTAAACATTTTATGAAGACATTGAATTCTGCATCATGGAGAAGTATACAAAAAGAAATTAATATTTTGAATACCTTAAGGGATCTAATTTTTGCGGGAATTAAATTTTGCGGTTTTTGCGGATTTAAGCCCAAACCGTAAAATTAAGTTACCGCAAAATTTTTCAAATGCGAAAACATAGGTCGAATAATTCACAGTACGGCTCTAATTTTCTTTCAAGTGAGAAATCCGCAAAATTAAATTCCCGCAAATATTAAATATTAAATCTTGAACTGCGAACCGCAAAAATTAGCTCCCACAAAAAATAGTTCCCTTAATGTAATTGAAGATGCGTTTATAAAAAACTTACATTTGCTTCAGTGAGTTTTTGATTTTTCTCCCAATCATAGAGATAAGCGACATGGTCATTACTCTCGTCAATGCAAACCAAATATTGTCCTGTTGCCTGTGGGAAAATTGGTGGGTTTAGGTGTAATTCATTTAATTTTCCGGGTGTTTAGTAAACCATAAGAGGATTCGGGAGGAGTTTGGGAAAAATATACCGGGTGACCCACGAAAAAGCTCGGACGTTTCTCGGCGTCTTGAGGCCGAACAAATGTCCCAAAGTGCTTGGAGTTTTATTATTTGGAAAGTAGATATCCTAACTTAAAATCCGAGCCATTAATTTTTAAATTTGACGCACAAGTTCCCTAGTTATGAGCTTTTAAACTCAAAATTCACTTTTCGGAAAGTGCAAAAAACAGGTAAAAAAGGGGCATCAAATTAGGTATTTTTAGACGTTTTTGATATACAGTTGTTGAGAAAATTCCTTGAAAGTGCCAATTTTGATAGAAACTAGTCTTGTTTTAAACAAAAAATACTTTCAAAGGTGTTTTTAATAATTATTAATGTCATAAAACTCGTTAAATAAGTCAATTTATAAGAGATCTTCTAATTGATTGCATTGATTTAATTTAATACCTCTTTTTTACGTGTTTTTTACACTTTTCGAAAAGTGAATTTTGAGTTTAAAAGGTCATAAGTAGAGAACTATTTGGTCAAATTTAAAAAGTGATAGCTCAAATTTTAAGTTAGGATATCTACTTTTTAAATACCAAAACTCCCAGCACTTTGGGACATTTGTTCGGCCTCAAGACGCCGAGAAAGGTCCGAACTTTTTCGTGGGTCACCCGGTATGATTTTGACACAAACTACATCGAGGAGAAATGTGTATGTTTTTTCGGATGTGAATTTACAATTATCAGTCAAGTTATAAATAGAATGTGTTAATCGTACAAAATTGTTGCGTTAAAATAAAAGTGAATGAATTGATGAAATCTCGAACTTACATTGGAGAATTCAAGGGCACACAAACCACGCTCGAACACACCTGAACCCAAAACAGCTTTTGTTTCTAAAGTGCTGGCATCCCATACACGAACGTGAGGCTGAAAATGAAGTACAATTTAACTATTAAATTGTTAGGACGGTTCCTTAACCGTTCACTAAAGTCTTCGGACGTTAAAATCCTTCAGTTTAAATCGGTACAATGGTGTGAAACCGTAGTCACGTGTGCTAAAGGTGTGCTATTCCCGGGGGAGGCACTCAAACGAAGTTGGGAACGGGGACGTGCCGCTGGTCAGGGTCTCTTTTTTAAGCTCTGAAGATATTGACAGGGTCCCAAATTTACTAATTTTCAACATTTTGCCTGACAGGGTCGTCTTTTGGTTATTTTGGACAATTTTCAGGGTGGAAATTAGAAAAATTTTCAATCTTTTGTCTACATTTCGTATTTTTTTGCCACTTTTCTGGGTGAAAATGGGAAATCTTTTTCGATTTTCCTTCCGACAGGGTCCCAAATTTACGAAACATTCATATCTGACAGGGTCCATTTTTCAAACTCCAGCGGCACGTCAAGGTCAGTGCCCCCGGGGTGCTATTGTTGACTACAAGAAAGTTCCTTGACCTAAAAGAGACTCGAAAATCACTAAAACCCTTTCCTAATATAGAGGCCCCCTGGGAAAGGTCCAAGATTGACTTTATCGCGTCTAGAAGTGGTTATAAAGTGTTAAATGAATAATTCAAGTTAAGATACGAACCTTTGCATCATCACCATGACCAGCAACTTGTCCACTGGCAATCAATGTGTTCTTTGGATGAAGTGCAATGCTATAAGAATAAGGGGTTTTTCCTTTTATAGTAATTATTCGATGGGTAACAGGTCGCTCCTAAATTATTAACTTTAGGAATGTGGGGAATAAATTTATTGACATCGAAATTGGGATTTGTCTAATGCCCCTCGTGAATAGTTTTTTTCACTTGTGTGATTGTATGAACATTTTAAAAAGCTGTGTGAATGTTAGTCTGAATTGTAGACCTCTACAAAACCCAAGGTAGTATAAGGAGAACGAATAAGGAGCACTAATCTGTTGGTGGATGCCAGCAGCCTACGTGAATGTGTAAGTTGGAAAACCTTGCGTAAACAAAAACTGCGTTATAATTTCAAAATATAATTGCGTGATTGCGTGAATTGAAAGTTCGCTGGGGTGGGGTGGGCTCTCACACACACACAAAGATAAAACCAAACCAATGAAAACAAATTATATTTAAAATCTACAACATATTATTCAACTTTTCCATGAAGTTTTGAAATTTAAGGGGAAAACTTAAATTATACCATTTGACATCATCATTATGCTCAGTATAGTGTCTTTGTTTGTTTGTCTTTTGGTCATAAAGCACAACTACGCCTGCCATATTGTAAACCAATTCTCCGGTTGCCGGCACAATAAACAAGTTATCACGACAATCTTTTCCTCTATATCCATACCTGATTTTATTGAGGTGACTGTGGTCAAGGAAAACTTCATACACAGTATCATTTAAATATGTCCTGTCAAATCATATCAGTTGTTGTTTTTCGCTCATCATGACCTTAAGTTACCTTACGGTAAATTACAACTAGAACTCTAAGATTCCCTTTTGAATACACGTATTTCCTATTAGCGGATTCATGTAAAAAAGTCACGAAAAACGTCGAGAAAGTCTCTGATTGGCTGAAATATTGCATATACAAGCATATTTTTCCAAATGTCCTGAGTATGAGGTAATCTTTGCATGCCTCCGCCAATCAAAAGTTTGTTTACTCGACGTTTTTTCGTGACTTTTGCATGAATCTGCTAATAGGAAATAGGTGTATTGTACTTTTAAAAACAATGAAATATGTAAATAGAGGCTGCACGATTTTTTATAAGAACGTTCAAAAGCCTTTTGATGTTCTTAACGTGAGACTTAAGCCTAAAAATGTAATCAACATGTTCTTATTTTCACTGTTTTGTGAGTATTCTTGTCCATCCATTTTCCTAAGATAAGAGGGCGTTTTAGAATCCGCAAAGCCTTCAGTTTTCTTAACTTTTTCTAAAAAATTCGGCCATCGAAATCCTATGTTCTCACATGAAGAAACTTGTTTGTAAAATATAACAAGAAGCCCGTTGGGCGTGAAGGCCCAGCGAAAAGTAACGTGTTGAAAACGAGCGTGCAAAACAGCAAATGCATGACCCCGTTGACATGGATCAAAGTGAAGACAGGAAAAAAAATTTCAAAATCACCGCGGTACTTCTCATTGGTTAGATGCTTGAAATTTTATTGAATGGTCTCCTACCAACCGGGCCTACACAGGCGCAGGTTCAACTTTCCAATAAAATTCTAGCCTGTGTATCCAGACTCAAAATTTCAGAAAAAAAAATCTTATCTGGTGTAACTAAAAATGTCGGGTACAGTTTGTTTGATACTGCCTGTGAGTGAACCCTTGTTGACAGACTATCAAAACCCAGGCAGACACACATAATTAACTTACCATATAACCTCTTTTACAAACTCAAAAAACTTTCAAAACTACTTTAAACTACATCAAAACATCAGCCACATCAGGCCACATTTTAAAAAGACTCCTTTCTATTTTGTTTAGAAATGAACCTGTGTTTTCATTTTCATTTGTTCATCTTTTTTCACAAGGTCAGCTTTTTCCATAAATTATGCGCGCCCATAGAAAAATATAAAAAAATCCCCCGAATATTCTGCTTAGTGAGTGGGCGCTTTTTAACGAATTAGGTGCACTCACATATGCAGGGAGAAATATCCCTGCAGGCATGTTAGTTGGACCAGACCGTAAACATGAAAAATTATCTTTAAAGAACTAGACGGTAAAATAGTTTTTACGGTCTGCATATACAAGCTAATAAAATTCATGTGGTTAATGTGAGTTAACAGTTAATGCGAAGATCCAGAAATGACCATTTTCACTGTTCATGCCTTGCAACCATGAGAAATGTTCAATCTAGTTTGAATTTACCCATGAGCTGCATTTTAGTGCCATTAACAGATTCCAGAATTAGTTTATATACTTTGAATAATTACCATCAACTGCTCCAACTTGGGACTATCTGAAAAAACATGGGACAGTAATTCGGCCACCATTTCACCAAACTTCCAAAGTCATTTGATTTGAGTTAAGGAAAGGCGTATTTAAAAATACACGATTTCTCTTTCGATTTTACAGTAAGTGAAAATACAGACCAGATATGCAACAGTCCCATGTTTCGACCAATCGTCCCAAGTTAGAGACGGTTGACGGTATGTGAGTCGAGTTTGAAAAATCAAGCCACCGACTGTTTAATGCGACAGATCCAGAATTGACCATTTTATTTAATGTGTACAGTAGAATCATGAAAAAGTCCCAATCTTGTTAAAGTTTAAACATGAGCTGCATTTTAGTCTCCGCTAACATATTCCAATAATCAGATCTGTGTCGAGTTTGAAAAATCAAGCCACCGCACCAATCGTCAAACGAGACAGATCCAGAAATAACAATTTTCACGCGTAGCCTCATGGAAAAAGTACCAATCTTGTTCCAATTTACACATGAGCTCCATTTTAGTGTCCATTACCAAATTCCAGAATCAGTTTACTTTTAATAATCATGTGTTGAGTTTGAAAATCATACCACGTCCCAACAGCCACTGACACTGTACTGACCGTTGTTAGCGACAGATCCAGAAGTGACTGTTTTCTTGTGTAGCATCAAGGAAAAAGTTCCAATCTTATTCAAATTTACACATGAGCTGCATTTCAGTTTATTTATTTCTATATCAGAAGCCATTATTTCCTAAAAATAAAGTCTTTTCGAAAGCAATAAACTAAAAATAAAAGTGATTTTTAAGGTAGAATTTTCACTCATAAAACTTTATGAAAACTTGAGCAAAGACTATAAGATATGGCAGAATGTTGAAAAAGGTTTATTAAAGAAAATCATTACAAAATATCTTTGGTTTAAAAGTCTCTTGACCACTAAAGCAAAGAAAATGTTAAGAAAGTATGAATCAACCTCCTCGCTTCGACCGCCATCTTGTTTTGTTTTGAAATTTGTTTTTGAAGGAGCGCGAAATCAGAAAATAATTCTTTTATAGCCAGTATCCGACTTTAGCAACCTTTTCCCTCTCCAAACGGCAAAATTAAAAAGTGTGTTACTATGGTTTCAAGCGCCGTTTCTACGAAAACGGACGGACAGACAGCGGAAGGACGGAAAGTTGCAAATGAAAAGCCCTATCGCTAGCGCTGGGCCAAATACTACATTTAAAGGCAACACTTCAGTACTTTATGAAAAAGATACACCCAATCTAATTTGAGTTGTTCTTCAGGTGCTTTTCCGTCGGGATTTGTTTCTTTGTATTCGGTTGGCCGATACAAACGAAGCCCTCTTCCACGAATATAGAATTTCACTGTTTCATCTGGAAAAATAAAGTAAAATCACAGAGGGTAAATACTTAATGATATTACCCTTTAAAGAATTTCAAACCTATGAAATCTTCATTTGTAGATATCCTGATATTGATTTCGGAATGCTTAGGTTAGGTTGATTGAAAAGCCATTGCAGATATGACTATGAAATACTTTTTGAGTGAAATTGTGACTTTGACAGTTATATATTTTGGCTGAAGTTAATGGTACAGTTGTAGAAAGTTGTTTCGTTTGAGCTTTATTTTTCTTACCCACAACATTTTCCTTGTTGTCATCACTTAATGATCTGAAAAAATAAATTAACATGACATTTGTTGATATCTGTTTCATGATTTTCATTTTTCATTCTTTCTTTAATTAACATGATACTTTGAATTCGTTTACTGTCCCGCTCATCGGTTTACCACCACAATCATCAGTGAAATCATGCAGGAAAGCGGTGGGAGATTTGTACAATGTTGACCTTAACTTGAATAAATCCGAGAAGCAAAAAAAAATCGACGGAAGTTTCTGACTTACCCTGAACTGCTAAGTGGTCTTCTCTTCGGAGCTGTTCTTTTTCTGAATATTTTAAAAAACAGTTTAATTGTATCACTATTAAATGCCAGAAAGGGTTATTGCATGCAGCATGTGGACTAATTACTACAAAATCAAATTTCTTTACAGTCCCGATGATGTAATTTGACTGTTTTGCCTTTTCCTCTAAACGATTAGTTTGGGAAAGGCACCGTTCTCAAAGTTCTTCGTCACTCAGCCAGCTTTAAAATTGGTTTCTCAGTTCTAAATATCGGCGAAATTTTCAGAAGCTCAATAAAATTTTTTGTTTTATATTCTTTGTCAATTAAAAAATTCGACACTGTTACATAGATTGTTAAAAACTGGAGAAGACCATTCTGTTTTCTTACGGTGCAAGGATGAGTTTTGGTTTTCCATTATCAGCTGGTAGTTCGTTTGTTCCGTTACTATTGGTGCCCGATGAAGGTGAAGGGGAAGGGAGATCTGATGCTGATTTCCGGTTCGCATTGTTCTTGGCTGAAATACCTGTAATAGGGTCAAAATGAGAATATCTTGGGTTATTAGTCTTCGCTTTCCTTACCTGTTAGGCTTCTGCTCATCCTCTCACGAAAAAGTAAGGAAGTATATCCATCGAGGTCTGCGATTTAGACTACTTATTTGCTCGAAGCTATTGGGACCCCCACAATAATGACACGTTTAAAAATAATAGAATCACTGTACATTCACCCTATAATTAAATCCATTTTAAAAGGAGATGATAGGCGTTTTTATAAGCATATCCAGACTCATGAAAAAAGTTAAGCATTGGCTAAGCATATGTTGAGCCTCAGTCTACGAGATCTCTAAAATTAAATTTACTGCAATAATCGATATGTAAACTGAAGCCAAAGCCCCCAAAATATTTACGTCCTTATGTAAGGATATCATGGGCACATTTGAGGATAAAAAAAAGAATTTTGCTAAGCATAATGTGGCTTTCGAAAATTTACCCTGTGCTTTAAAAAAAAACGCGTAGACAAGGAATTATACTTTTAGAGACGGTTCTTTTCTTGACGGGCGTTTGGCTACCATTAGGCGGCGATCCTCTTGGGCTTGAGGGCGTTGACGAAGTTCTTGCCCTGTTGATTGGTTTTATAGTACCGTTTGTAGTCGGGCTGCTGCTTGACGATAACCGGTTGCCAGCCTGAAAAAATGATTTTAGATTTATAATCTTATCTTCAAAAATTTTATTTAGAACAGCCTTTAGGCGAGGCAAATTTAATTTGTTGTTTTACGGGCGTAGCTATCCAAAAAAAGAGGGACGATCGGAATTTATGGATAAAATGAAAAATTGAACATTAAATTCTCAAAACCTTGATTTTGGCATTCTGTAAAGCAATGAAAATTAAAATATACTGCCAAAATTAATTTTATTTTTATTTTTGGAATTTCAGGGTCGGTCGGGCCCGTAAAACAACTAATCAAATTGGTCTCGCCTTAGAAATCTCATAAACCTACATACAGATGTGCATTTTTTATGTACGTACTTTGAACTATGAAGAAATTTTTCAAGACATTCAAGAAAATGTAATTATTAAAATATTTCAATGCACTTCGTAAAATGTTTGAAAATTGTAAACACTCAAATGTCAATGAAAGTCGACAATAATATAAAGAAAGTAAAATACGACGATAGAAAATTTACCTTAACTGAGTTTGATCGGCTTGGTACCTTGGTTACATCTGTAGATGAAAAAAATTGATCAGTTTAAAAAAACTAAAAAGGAAGGTCGCGAACTCATTTGAAACGCACTAAATAGGAATTCCGGATGTTCAAATTAAACTAGCTATCGTATAGTATGGACAGACCTCTACAAATTACGTCTAATAAATAGAACAAGAAGCTCGAGTCGTTAATGGAAAATAGCAGCGACACCATAGCTCCTATGATTTTGACAGATTGGTCTCCACTTTCGCGCTACGTTCGGTTCCGAAACACTTTGTGAACTTCAAAATTGAAAACGTCAAAAAAGAAGACGTTACAAAGCAAAACCGAAACGGTTTGGCTCCACTATTGCACACTGACAAGCCGTTACGAGCAACCCTGACCTAAGCAATTCCAAACAACAAAACCCCGGAAAATTTAAAATGTCGGAATGAGCAATATACAAGAGTTTTTTTCCAACATACCACACCGGAGCGATACGAAACCGTAAAGTCTGAACATGGCCTCAGAGAAGATCTTATTCATCAACTTGAGGCCTTTACTATAATTAATAAGAGGATATCGGCCTACTTGTTTTGGTTGATGTTTTAGCTGGACTACCATTGGTCATTTTATTTTGTTGGTTAGCCAATTGCGAAAGAACGTCTGATAAAGCACTTTTCAATAAAATGATTTCCATATCTTGTAGGCGTGTCTTCTCTTCTAGGGCGTTGAGTCTTGATTCCATTTCCTCAGAGTTGTGATAATCATCTGATAAAAAGAATGAGAGATAATTTTGCTCAACTGATTGATGTATTAGAATATTTTCAGTGAAGAAAACTGTTAGAAAGATAAACTAATCATAGTTTCGACGTTCTTAAAACGGCACTGATCCACGGAAATCTATCGCTTAAACGGTAGATTATTTTAGACTCCGAAATTCTACACGAATTTGGCCCAATGAATTTTTATTGACAAGCTATCAACTATTTTGGTAGGTGAACTTACCTCCATTACTGGAGAAAACATCATTTTCATCACTCATTGACAGAGCTGTTGTGGACATCTTATCATCTGATGTTGGTGTTAATAAAATTGTTGGCGTGTGTGGATCACTAAAACTGTGAAAAGAACAGGGTACAAATACATCAGTAGAAAACGGAAAATTTTTGGATATCAGTCACCCAAATGAGCCGATTTTTTATATTAGTAGATTACTTTATAGGCTATCATATATACAAAGCCTACAGCCAGAGATGTTATCATGTTCAAATGATACTTTTTTTGATGAAGAATTCGGTTAATTGTGAATTGTCTGAGAATGTCAAGAAATCAAACTCTAAAGACAGAAACAGTGTGACAGCGTGAACTTGGATATTCATGTTTGGCACGGAGTATTTATTCAAATTACATATTGCAACATAATTTTGCTAAACCCTTTTTTACTTAGATAAACCTAGGATCTTTTTAATTTTTGACGCAGTCATCATCAAGCAGTCAAGAATAGTAAGATGACCTCACTCAGACGAGACTTTCTATTTTAAATCACCCAAACATAGTATTGAGAGATTGGAAAAAAAATTCAAAGTGGGATTTTATAAAAATTCCTCAAAAAAATTGAAAAATTGAAAATGAATGTAAGTGAAAAGTGAAGATTTTCTGAAATTGGAGAAAATTATTACTCAAGAAAAAGTTTGCTGGTTTGGCATATATTTCAAGTTTTACAGCACATCAAAGTCGGGCCAAAATGGCCAATGGGTAAAATGAGCCTTCACAAGTAAACTTAAAAACCATATCAAAAAAAAAAAAAATTACCTAGATTTACTAATATTCCCCCCGAGAGTGTTTTTAATGAAATGAACGAAAAGAACAATTTCTGTTTACGGTAGTTGTCCTGACCATTCTAGAACTAAGTGATATCGTCCTAATATTTCGATAGTAGGTTGGTCAGAAATGATTGAAATATATTTTTAAAGTTGTATTTCTATAGGTTTCTACCAGCATGCGTATGAATTATTTTGTAAACTTATTTCACAACATCCAATCTTTCTAGGCATGACCAAGTATTTCGAAAGATCGTGAAAAAATAGCAGTGGTATAAAAATTGGTTGCATAGATCACAGCAAGCACTTGAAATCACACTAAAAATGTAAGCTTACTTTAATTAATATCCATTCATTTCTCTAAACTTCTATCTGGCTGACTGTCTTTCACAAGTAATCCTTTGGATTTTTTATAGAGTGTGTCCGGAAAATAAGCGTAACCGATTTTATATAAAATAAAATTCTCAAAGCCCGTACACTACTGAAGTCGAGCATAATCAAATTATAATATCCGCATTCTATTTCACCGTTCAACATATTGAATTAACATTGGATTTCGATTTAAAATCACGCTCGGTATAGAAGTTTTGGTTTACATAAAATCTGTTTTTCTTTCTGTTCCACTTTTTTCGGACACACTGTAGATTTTCCAACTTGAGAGCTCGTCAATTGTATATTCCTTAATTTGATGCTGTCAATGTTGTTGTCTAATTTGTCCTAATCGGTAAACGTTCGATTTTATTAACTGAGTTGCTAACACAGATAAAATACTCTGATAAGTTTTAAGATAAATTTTACAGTACTACTTTTGCCTGAAAAATTTTGGGTGAATAAAACAACCCACAACTTTAAGTTAATTTAAGGCAAACTAATAAGGAATGATTTTTGAAGAATGTTCTTTACTTACAGAGGATAATCCATTGTTCTGCCAAAATTAAATTTCGTTACAAAATAGGTGTATCAAAAATCCCTTTGCTTTTTCCAAAAAATTTTTATACAATATTAACCCATCTAAATTGATCTTTACTTTCAAATTTTACACCAACCTTTCCACCTTTAACTGAGAAATTTCTTAGCTTTCCTTTGTTTAGTTGTTCAGCTTGTTTTTTTTCGCAAGTTTATCCTGCCGCGGACTCAATTTTTTGTTTGCGTTACCCTGGGTTTAAAATTTTTCCTCAAACAATGCGTTTCAGTAACCTTGACGGCTAACAAACTGAATAACTCTCTCATCAAATTGACGGTAGTTATTATTTTTCAATTTTTATTTTTATCATAAGTACCATAAGCCATGTATAGAAACCCATAGATTGATATAGTAGCTCTAAGCTCAAACCGTTTGCTTTTTCCGAAATTCCAGCCTTTGACATCAAAAGGTTTACGTAAGAATTACTAAAACCTGTTATTTTGCATAAATTTCTCTCTCGTTGAGCTTCAAGCTTAAATTCTGCGTCTTTCTTTTAAAAGCAGAACGCGTAGCTTTACACATGTATTTTTTTAAATATAGGTGATAAATGCTTTGAGTTCAAACTATTGAAAATATTATGGGATTATCCTTTATAGGTTTTCCAAAATATTTTGATTCCAGTTCAGAAATTTATCGAAACTTCTGCTGCGCATTTCACAAGAATGCGAATAAAAAGTAATGTTCTTGGAAAATGGAAGGCAAGGCAAAATATCTCTGATGAACATCAAGTGAAGATCTTTTAGAAAAATTTAGAAAATATCTTAAGTATTTTTCTGTGAATCAACGCACGCGCAAAATATATACATAGTGGTACATGAAACATGGTTCGATGGTTACTCAAATATTTTTTTGTATTGTAGTGCCCACATGCCTTCGAGAAGGCCACTTTCACGTTATCCAATTTCTAGAATGGGATGCGCTGTTTGTATACGTGGTCCCTTGATTTCGAACTTTCTATAATGCGTAAAAAAGCTATGGTCCCGTTTACTTTTTACATTTCTTATTGGTCTTATAGAACCCTCAAAAATTGAAATAGAGAGTCGGAATCAGCTGTAGTTCAACAGATCAAAATATAACGTGACGTCCTGGCCGGTTAAGAAACAAAAAGGCTATAATACATATTAAGTATTATTATCCAATTATCAAAAAAAATAACATATAACATATTGTAGGACATGTTTTGATAGTTACAATGAGATTAGCTGTTTTATGCATGTTATAACATCGCTCGGTGTGACGTAACGGAAGCTATGTTGCGATATAAACTCTCATTCACAGCTTGTATAGAAATAGAAAACATGCAAACGAGATTCGTGGAAGGTTTCAAGAGAAAGGAACACTGGACTGGAAAACTTTCTGAGGGTGCTTTAAAGGGGTGTCACGCCCTATTCGGAGAGGCTTGGAACTGAGCTTCTGAGGACGACGAAACGTACCTCTATTACGAGAAATTCACCTTAAATAAAAGTTACGTTCCTGTCGACTTTTGTCTAACCATATTTCGTCTCATTTGAAATAGTCAAAATAAACAAAATATCATATAGTCATCGCCAACAATTTGCCCTTTTCTAAATTGCTTTAAAGCCACAAGTGTGAAAAGACTAAAAAGTTTTACATTGATACAACACTAGGCCATGTAACACTTGCAGTGCAGAACAGTAGTTTACATTTCTTTGCGAACTAAAAAAATTTAAAGCTCCGCCCCCTGCTGTTCATGTAACCTCAATTAGGGAACATTTTATTTCCATCCAAAACCGCCGTGTATTATAAACACTTTGAAAAAATATCCAAAATTTATTAACAATGGTGAAATATCCCACCCGCAGTTATTTAATAACCACTCTTTTCTCTCTTGAAATCTTAAACTCTATAAGGTCTCTCTGTGAAGAGAGACCCTCAGAGAGAGATCTCAGAGAGAGATGTGTCTACGGTCCCTTTTGCCCCCCTCGTACAGGAGCACAAATAATACGAAAATTCTACTTCTACTTCTACTATATTTTTCTTCCATTTACCTGTTCCAAAAGCTGACAAATCGACGGTCGATATACCCTTCAACTTTCCCAATTAAGTTTGTTGGTACTAATGTTGTTACTTTAAGGGCAGAAACTCTCGCGGGCAGAAAGCTTCGCGAGACCGAAAAGTCGCGAAATTTCGCGGATTTAAGTTTCGCGATTTTTACTTTTTGAAGAAAATTTACGGAAGAAACTTTCGCCGTTTTTTGTGAATGTTCAATTTTAGTAGCAATAACTTTCGCGAGAGGCTAGGGAAAGTGAATAAAAAATTATTTCAAATCTCATTTTTTTCTTCAATCGAAAGAGTGATATGCTAATAAATGGGATGAGCTGGAGTTTTTACAAAATACTTCACTAATTGGTCATTTGAAGTGATAGAGATGACGCGTTCTTTAGAAAAAGCAATACGATTCTTTTATTACATCTTAACTACCAACCAAATCAAATAAGAACTTGTAAAAACTCCAGCTTGTCCCTAATAAATGAAAGATAAACTATTTGCACTTCTTCCTCTCATTCCGAATCCTAGTCACTGCGATAATATCGATAATATCGACTCCCCTCGGCTTTTAAAACTTGGAAAAACTTTCGCGATTTTTAGGAAAATTTCATTTCTCGCGAAATTAACATTCGCGAATTTCTTGTTTAATTTCTTACCTGGCAGAAACTTTCTCGAAAAAATGCCAAAAACGCGAAAGTTTCTGCCCGCGAAAGTTTCTGCCCTTAAAGTACTTTTGAGCCAGCAATGTGTCCTCCTGACTACGTATCCTTGTCAAAATAACAACAACATTAAAAATTCACACTAGAAAAAAGCATTTCGAGGCATATATACATTTCACGTGCCAAAAGATATCATATTTTTAGTAAAAATCCTTAAAAAAATATTTGTTTTAAAGATCTTAGTGGCCAACACTTACAGTGTTAATCTTGAGCACCTTTAAACGTTTCATAAATATTGACTAATTCTTAAGTATTTTGATCTTCTTAATTTTGTTAGCTATTGTATCATCTTCTACCCTAACATCACGCCGGGATCACGCCATCCTAGCATAGGTCTTAGGTCTCATCATATTGAAATTTAAAAAAAACATTACTACCTAGCACTCTCAAAGATACTCTTGGCATAAACGTTGTTTCAAATCTCAACTTTAACACTCTGCAATATCGATAGCCAACAGATACGTTCCTTATTTAGCCTTTCGCGAATCACCATTTTGAAATTCAAATGGATTTTTTGCAAATAGATAACTCTAACTTTATAGAGTTCTGAAAGAAAACTTTCGTTGCTGCAGCTTCTGAAATTATTTGACTCTTAAACATTTGAAAACCTTACATATCATTGACTTTTCTATGATTTCTCCCTACACGATTGGAACATACACTAGCATACTTTTCGCACATGTCTCAAAAACCAGTTTTCAAACTTTCATTAAATTATTTTCAAACTGTTTCGTCTACATTCTTTATATCAATATCTCTAGTCTAGTTTTGTTTCTTCTACATCTGCCCTGGGATTTCCAACTATATCACACATTAAACTAGAATATTCCATACTGTGCCAAAGCTTTTAACCAATCTTTGAATCTTCGAAGCTTTATTTTCGGGTCTTAGAACTTATAACCAATAATAACCAATAATATTTCCAAAGATTGTGATTTTGAAAGTTTTCGTATAAAATCCTATGAGATGGTACAAAGTTGAAATGAAACAGGATATCTAGTGCTTTTGACTAGCCCCAGCCTCTTGCCTACGGCTTGCGATGAAGTCGTTAAGTCGTCCAGTGAACTATCAAACCAAGGGGTTAAATACTTAACTTTTTTTTGGATTTTTATGAAAACATTGCGGATAATCGGTCATAATTATAGCGTCTGCATAAAATGTTTGTTTTGTTTTCAAAGTCTTTTAAGTTGACCTCAACTTTAACCCAACTTAACCTTCAAATCTAATAAAATGATTAGAACTTCAAACTGTTAAATAACGAAATTTTCATAGTACACAATGAATGAGCCTTCAATGTTTTTGTAATCTCATAACAGATCATCCATTCTAGGCATTCAACATTTCTTTGCAAAATCAGAACAAAGATTCTTATATGATTCTCATAGTGAAGATACGGGAAGGACTCAAAGATAACTACCTCGAAAACTCGTGAAGTTACTTTTACCTTCTCGACTGTCTGATCCAAAAGAAATCTTGATGCGCTCAAATGTGTGTACGTTCTAAAGCCACAAAACTAAGGATGGCTGTAAAGTTTACAAAAATACCTCAAGCTGTAGTAAAACAAGCCAAAATAAACATTTCCTGATTCTGTGGGTAGCAACATAGAAATTGGATCGGATATAGACGTACTCATAATGTTTGGAGTGTTAAGGGGATTTTTTAGATGTAGTTTGCAAATAAACAAACAAGAGAAGGAGGATCGTCTGATATTTTGGTGCAACGGGCTCCAGAAAATGTCCGTACATGGGGGTGGAGAATATAGTGTCCGCGGGTAGTGAAAATGCGGGTAGTGAAAATGTAATTGGCTCTTTTTGGGGGTATTTTTGCTCTGCTTAATGGTAATTTTGTTCTGTTTGAGGTTATTTTTGAATGTCCAGTGGGTCAACTGATGCTTGTCGAGGGGGTTAGACCTGCCGTCCGGGGGTGGGTCAAAAGTCACAATGTCCGGCCGATAAATTTCGAAGAAATGTCATATCCTCCACCCGCATATTCACATTTTTTCTGGAAAAGCCCAATTATAGGTGTGCGTTGAAGACAAAGTCATCTTATTTAATCAAGCTTGAAATAATCAGATTTTACCCTAACCCTAATCAGATTATCACTATCAGACTCTTTTACCAGTCTACACAGAAGAACCTGGTGGGACTGGATAGGCCTTCCAAAAAAAGGAAAAAAACTTTTCCTCTACATATATTAGTGATTTTAAGTCTTCCATAGGGTTTTCCTTGTCGGATGAATATATAGTTGACGCTCTCTAATTTGATTTTCAAGGGGAATTGGATTTTCATCGAATAAGGAAGCGTATCAAATAGTAGAATGTCGTTTATGAGAGTTTCTTGTTGATGGTACCTTTCAATATTATCGAATAATGGAGCGTATCAAATAGTAGAACGTCGAATAGTAGAGCGTCTGTACGCTACTGTAGTTTACCAAATACGCCAAATACACATGAAAAAGCTCTTGCGCAGTAGTCTAATTCTCGGTTTATTCATATAGAAAGAACCTTCTATAAGAGACTTTTTCGCGCGCTCGCTCGTCTAGAAAGAAATTGACAACAAAAAATCACTTACCTTGCTTTTCTCTGCTCTTCTTGGATCGAATACAAAAATAAGCGCATTACATAAAAACCCTTTTGCACGGATTTTTGTATCTACACTTCTCTTTTGTTTTAAGAGAAAATATTACGTGGTAAGGTTACGTTTCGTGCAGTAACATGCAATAGTCATAAATCAAGCGAAACTTTATCTGTACCAAATATCTTCTGTGGTGAAATCTGTCTTTATTCAGTATAGTATAGTGAGAAGCCTTGTCAAGTCGTCATTTGATCACAATACAAAAGACCAATTGACCACAAAAGTTGACAAAGTTTTATATGTAATGTTTTTCTTTCTACAACAGAATAAGGATTTTATTTCATACTTGGACTACAATTAATGGATAGTAACTATTATAAGTTTTGTAAGATTCATCAGGTTTTATTTAGACCGCTTGCGTTGAACGGAGGAAAGCCCTCCAACAGGCTACGGGAAATTGACTCTAACTAGTACAAGCCTTCTTTTAACAAAGAATAGAATGACATATTTTTTCTGTTCCACACGTTAGAGGGAGAATTGAAACAATGTTTTTAACACTAGGGGTCTAAGTTGGAAATGTATTATATACTATTCTGATATTATATCTCACAGCTTTCTTTCATGTATAAATACTTCCGCCATTTTCTGTGTGACTTATAATAACTCACAAAGTCGCCAATTTCTATCCAGAAGCTAAAATGAATTTATAACGTTATACACTTTTTTAAGAAACATGAAAATTCAATTCCTTCCAATTCATCCTCTTCTACGATTCTACAATTTCTATCCTTCTGTCACATTCATAATTTTGGGTATTACAGGGTACACTTTACTCCGGTGTCACAGTAAAATATTACTACCCAAAATTTATACTCTCCAGTCATTATTTACTGGGAAATAATTACTCCCCAGTAATCTTTTCCCAGGAAATTATTACTTCCGGGAGTATAAATTTACGCAAAAATAAGGACTCCCTTCGGGAAATTTTTACTCCCCTGATAGTATACCAAAAAACTGGCATAGATCACGATCAACATTCGGTTTCCTAATCTTTTTTTTCCTGTTTATCATGAATGAATAACAAAAAAATATGGAAACTTTTACTGTTATTTTGAAATTTAAATTGAATTTAAACTTTTTTCTTGATTGCGATTTGCTTGGGTTAGAAAATTGAGAGATATTTTAAAAACCTGGCTACATCTTGACACTGCAACACTGTTTTCTTTATTTTGAAATAATTCTTGAAATTTTAATTCAAAAAATTCTTGTTCGTAGAGCTTTTTCTTGGCCCAATAAAAATTCTAATAAAAAGGCATCTTTCTTGACAATACTGATTTCCCCCCGTTCATACAACCCCCCCCGTCTATTATATTTTACAGAAATTTCGGACCCCCTTCGAGACCCCTTTTATATTTGGACCCCTCTATTATTCGGGTTCTTAGAGTAGAATATTTCAAAAGGAAAATGAAGATAAAAATCGCTACAGTGGGGATAGCATTCTTTGATTTTTCCCCGAACGGATGAAAATATTCTTGGCGTCACCAGTTCAACGGGATGGGTGGGGGTAACAACGGGTCACTTTAACTTGTAGATGATTTTATGGCTAGGTTTTCTTTTACAGCAACCACAACAATAAAGTTTATGGATTACAGTATGCATACATTTTTAAAACGTTTCTACTTAGCAAGTGACTTCGTTGATTGGAATGTCCAAATCGAATGTTTTAATTCGAATATGCAATAGCCGGAATTTACCAGGGAGTCATAATTTACTGGGAAAATAACACTCCCCCTAATTAGAGCAAATAAATTTGCAATTTGAAGGGGAGTAATTTTTTCCACGGGGGAGTAATAATTTCTCTGGTAATTATTACTCCGGGGGTAATTTTTTCCCGGGAAATTATAACTGAGGGAGTGATTTTTTTCCGGGGAGTAAAGATTTACGGTTACACCGGTTTCCAGAGCAATTTAACCTTTTTAATCATTCTTACAAAAAATCATGTAAAATCAGGTGTAGGAAGGAACGTTGCAAAGAAATTAATGATAGTCCTAAGTACTTACATCCCATGAGAAATCACTTCTTAGGAAGAAAATCTAGAGTCACATACTTGAAAAGTTTCGTTCCAATATCTTGTATCGGATGTCAAGTAAGTCTTTATGTGCTTTTGTCAAACGGTTTACGTTTTTATAAGAACAAACTGCATTACAACATAATGAAGCTCCGATGACCAAAAGTTTAAGAACAAATTAAGAACATATTCAGAACATTTTAGGCTTAAAACTAAAAAAGTTAAGAACGTGAAAGTCTTCTAATACATCGAATTCATACTTTCTAGTCAACGATCGTTGATTTTTACAGCAGGAATTTTCCAAAGCACCCCATAATCTTTTATCTTTTATTATTTAACGTTATTCGTATGATACGGAAGTTACCGTGTGTCGATTGAGCACTTCCATGTTTGAATTATCAATACCCCTTAAAATTCAACGGGATTTGCTTTTCAGGTGCTCAAAATAAAGTTTCTATACACTTTACCCTGTGGAAACAATGCATTCGTAATTGTCATAATTAGACTTTATACTTTGATAGTGGTTTCCACACGGCAGCAAAAAAAGAAAGCACACTTGAGCGAATGGACTATAGAAATGAGATAGTCACTCAGGACAAGGGCATGAAATTAAAAAGAAATAAATTAGCTTACTTTGAAATTGCCTGCATCCGTTACTTGAAGAGTTTGTCTCAATAAAAATGATGAAAATTTGTTGACAAATTTGATAAGAATTTTAATGAAATGATGACAATTATTTCAAAATGACTTGATAAACTTTTTTAAACGATTGAAATGTCTTTTTGGTCTTTATTTGTGAAGTTGTGAAAAGTAACAACCATTTTCTTGATTTGAGAGTACCCGAGAAATGAGAGATGTGTAAAAAAATTTTAACTTTTGAATATTGACAAAATTTTTCATCATGTTTAGGGAAGAAAAAAAAGATTTTCCTTCTATTTGTTTTTGTCAATATACGTCAGTTTTTTTGCTCAAGCGTATTTTTGGTTTCAGTTTTTTCATTTGGTGATTTTTTAATTTACGTAAATTCTTTTTTCGTTTTAGGAGACTTCCGGCAAGGTCGAGAAATGCTTGTGACCCTGCATGACCTACCTGAAAGAAGAAAGTCTTACTTCAATTCAGCGTAATGTTATTTAGGTATGTAATACACTGTTTTTTCAATGACTGGATGGGTGTTCTTAACATGTTCTTATTTTCGCGATTTTTTGAGTATTTTTGTCCATTTTCCTAAGAAATTGGGTGTTTTAGAGTCCGCATAGCCTTAAAATGTTCTTTGCTTGTTCTTAACATTTTGGTCATCGAAGCCTTATGTTCTTATATAGTTTGTTCTTATAAAAAAACGTGTGTTGAATTTGTGATTAAGAAAAGGCTCACTGTGTCATTACTCTTGTCTCCCGAATAGACGGGGGAAGGGGGTTTGAATAAGCAGGGGGTTAGGAACAATTAGCAATTACCGGGGGGTGTCTATTCGGGAGACAAGAGTAATCATAAATTTGTGGCCTCGAAGCTTTAGGCGAGGGATTATTTTAAAGGTTGAGCTTCAAAAAGCTGCAAAAAGCGCAAAAACTGGACAAACAGCTGTTTCTGACTGAAAAACACTGTTTTTAAGGGCCAATATCTCGAGTTAAGTACAGAAATCACCTATACTCGGGATATATCTCTAATCTTAATTTTTTGAGAGCTTTTCAAAAATCTCAAGCTAAAATGTTCATTAATTCTTGACCCTATGATTTTTGCCTGAGACCGTCATATTTTGTCCGAAAATCACACCAAAGTGTCCGAAAAAAAATTGGAACCTATGTTAATTTGATTCCCCTACTCCTTACCTTTCCAAAAATCTATAACAAGTGCTTTGAGCAAAACAATTGAGCGATTTTACAAAATGCCCTTTACTATACTACACCGGTATCTTCGAAACTGAAACTAGATTTTGAAAATAAAACATCTTGAAAATAAAACCTTATTAATGTACTAAAATTCCTCATTTACATATTCATTTCTTCCATATTTACCAAGTAGCCTGGCAAATAATCTCTGTCTCCTAAGTATTTTTAAACATTTTCTCAGCAACCATATCTGCCATTTTCAAACTCGTGATTTTTAAACCATTAGAAAATGTTTTCAGATTCTCATCTTCATTTTCCTGATTAATCCTAAGAAAAAATAACGAGTCCACAGACTTTGTAGCTTTTCAAGCTTGATTTCTATAATCTTTCAATTGATGCTATAGAAAACTACCACGAATTAATCTCCATACAAATTACACTTAAGTTTGACAGCCAAAAAAGACAAACAGATAATCTTCACTGCCTCTAATCATAATCTTTATAATCGTTTTAAAAAGTTACCCGACTGTCTTTCTTAGTGTTTATACCAAATCACACACAATTGAAATTAACGTCTAAACGACATGTGAATTATTACCATAGCATTGCTAAATGTTACTACGTATTAATTATAACCGTTTAATTATAATGTATCTTTAATTGTCATACCGCTTCCGGAATATGTTTCTATGTGGGTTTGTTTCTATAAGAAATTTCGAAAAAGTCCCTAGCACTTTTAGTCCACTTGGTTCAATCTATCTAACTAATACACGTTGTTAAAGGATTTTCAAAGTTTTTCTAAGCCTAACAGATGTTTAAGGCATGTCCCAAAATTTGCTCACAAAATTTTTTTGAGGTTTTTTTCTTTCTTTCAAATACTGTTTAGAAATTTGTTCTTATTAAAAACTTATTGATTGAAATGATGAAGAGCGGTATTGCCTCGTTTAATGAAAAGTGCTTAAATATACACCATTTCTGACGAATTTGGAACGTCTCTCGCCTAATTTCCGCAACGTAGTAGCCGCGATAAAAATACATCAACGGCTTTTTTAAATGCCTATTCAAAACTATTAACGACAGTAAGTATTAAAATAGATGAATGTCGCCGACGCCGACTTTTTTACAGGCAAGAATAGCAAAGTAGATACAGCCACGAAAATATATCGCTTATACTTCCTAGGTTTTTGTTTTGAAAATACTTATTTTTTCATATCTAAGCACTATAAGGAATATGTTTTTAAGAAACACGTTTGACCTACTACGAAGGAAGATACGCCTTCGTTTGACGTCTTTGACGTCTTTATTATTGATGTCGTGACTCTTATTGGAACGGCGCGCCGCCATAGCATGTTAACTATAAAACCTAAGGATCCGAGGTCGAAACACTTCAATTCAAACTTACCTACACAAGATTCCAACTCCAATGAAATAAGGTTGGCATGGCGTTCCAGTACTGTTTCCAATAAGCTGATGTGTATCGATTGTTTACATAAGTAATACCTACTTTTTGTTGTCATTGAAAATTGAACCTTAGTGACCTAACCTTAATGACATAATAATGTTTGTATACGTCATTACAGTTTACTGTATAAGAAATTTTGAAAGGTATTGATAGAGAACTTGAATTTTCTTTAAATATCATCCTTTTATAGATTGGGTACACGTTAACCAAACTTTAAATTACTGGAGCCGTCGTAAGTTCTTTATTTGGAATGTATGTGTATCATGAAAAGATGGACTAATGAACCAATCGCAACCCTAGCAATTAATATTCATTTTTCTGGATCAAATTAGCATTTATGAATTTTGTACTATCCAACTCTATTTATGAAAAACAATTCAACCATTTAGAAGTCTGTAATCTTTATCCAAAATATAAAAAACAATATCATGGAATTTAAGCACTTGTTCAATTTTTCTTATAAAATAAACTAAATAATCATCTCTCAAAATATCTCAAAAATATGGCATCCAAAAACAAGGAGAATGTCAAATTTTCTCACAAGTGCGCTCCTTGAAATCGTCGTCAAAGTCGTCAAGAAAATGACATGCCTGGTCTGGCAGTATTCCTCCCTCCTCCCTATTGATTACCTGCTTGCTTGCACGCGATGGTGGCATACAGTAGGCTGGCTACGCGTAAATAAGCTCATAATATTCATTCAACGTTAGATAAACGTTACAAATACGTAAACTTTTCAGATGGGTATGTCTCAAGAAGGGCGGAGACTGAAACAATTTATGTCTACTTGTGAGGGAATCACTAATTTTAGCGCTCCCCTGGTCTTTTCACAGCCCCACAATTGCAGCTATTATTTAGCAAAAAAGAGAACCTTTTTTACCCAAAGAACTTCACATTCAACAAAATTACCCGACCCAAACTTCTTCAATCTCAGACGGATATCACCGTCTTTGTGAAGTAAATCAAGAGGGATGTCCGTCTCAAAATTCTGCATAATTTTCCTAAATTTGCTATGTAAAATCCGTTTTCCGTCTCAGACAAAAAAACCTTGGTTTGACCGCTGTACCAAGTGATTATAAAATCTTACCTTTTACATCTACCTACAAGACAAGTTAAAGCTACGTTGCTACTATTTAAAAACTGTAAAATCTTTTCTTTAGCTCAATCAAGATACTTCCACATTTCTTTAGTACCGTACCTAACTGTGTTAGCCAAACCTCCAAATTAGCGCGCTCTGAGCTAACCTTTTGATTAAAGGACCCTTTAGACCCTGTTCTTAAATTACTTAATCAATACCCTTAATACTTATATCATACCGTGAAAGAATTTTCTAATTTTTTCTTCAGTTTTTTTGACCTACTACTGTTTTGTTTTGTTTTGCTAGACTTCCCTTTTCTTCCATATTTTTCTTTCTTAGATCCTAATCAAAAAGTAATTGAAAAATCATGCTTCTTCGAATTTTTTGAAATCATTCCATTCCATTGAAACCAGTCTGTTGTGTTAATGTTTTTCTAACCTCTAGGAAAAGTGCATTCACAAGATACAACCTTGGCCCTAAGAAGAGGCTAATGATGCTTCAAACATCCCCTCTTTTGTACATTATCTTCTTTATGCCCAATTTTCTATACAATCTTCCCGCCGTTTCTATAGGTCTTGCAGATTCAAGGTCAGAATTTTTTAATGTCTAAACCCAGACTGAAAATGAAGATATTTTTAAGCATAGAAAAGAGAACAAACCTTGGTAATCCCTTGTCTTTCATCTTTGTAATGAAACAAAATCCTTGTGTTATCAATATTCTGTCGAAAATGAAATATATCTTTCAAGATTCCTATCTTACAACTGAAAATTCTATATACTAAAATGTTACGTTTTAAGAGCTGTAGCTGTACCTTTCCTTTTTAAGGTTCCAAAAACAAATTCTAAGTTTATTCCTCGTGCTTTCACTTGCGTGACTGCCACTTATACTGTTTACTTCAAGCGCACGGCAAATACTTCTTCTAAAACCGCATGCTCTGGCCTGCTACATCCGAAAACAATTATAAGTTTTATTCATGATAGTTGTCAGCAAGAGTGTGTTATTCTTTGTGATAATGATATGCCGCCATTTTGATTGGGATGTCTATTATCCCAAGACCTCACCAGTAAAACCACAAATCCATCAAGAAACCATTAGACAGGTTTTTCCACCGCGTTTTTCTAATGGAGAATTTCTGTTATTTGATATAAGATTGGGGTTGCTCTTGGATCTTCTTGCTAAACTTGCAATTCAGTAGTCCCCAAACACACCCTTTGCAGTGTATCCAGCAAAATATGACCCTTATAGTGCATTCTATCAAAATTACACCCTTACAGTGCATTTAGAGGGTTTAGAAAAACCTACCCTTAAGGGCGGCACATGCCGTAGGTCGGACCATATGACTACCCCTCCAATCTAGACTCTAGTCTGCGTTTACATAAACGTAGACTAGAGTCTAGGTTAGGGGGGGGATACTCATATGTATCTTACATTTCTCTAATCTTTGGAACTTCGAATAACCTAGCTCGGAACTCAATTAAGATTTTTTGATAGGTTGGATGGCGCGATTAAATAGTAGTCTACAAGTAGATGGCAGCCATCAATCTTCTGCAGAAAGCAAAGAGTAGCCAGGAGTCTTCTGTATTCTAGAATTTCGATTTTCAAACTATTATATCGTTTGCTATCGTCATGGATTCATCAATGGCTTGTTATATTAGAAACCTTTTTTATGAAAAGATTATTTGAAAATAATTGAAATGGTTAATTGATTTGCAATGTAATGTAATTAATTGGTCAGCCTAAGCTGAGCATTCAAATAGGTAAAATTTTCCATAAGACGGCAAAAAAAAAATCCGATTTTCCGATCTCACTTTGATTTCTAAACTTTCTTCCGATCGGGTTCACTTTTTGGGTACTTTTAGCGTGCGTTGTTTTTACAGATCATAATGTAGTTTCAAGATGGCGGCTCAAGTGATAGTCAGATGTGATAGTCAGTGTTGTACCAAAGTATTTCCAGTGTAAATCTGTTGCAAGCTTCAATTTCTGTCATTTATTTTCTTAACTCGGCAAATCAAACACATGATTTTCATCAAGGGGATTCTTTTTCTATATCCTTTGAAGGTTTAAAGCCGTTTGCTCAAGTTTTTGTTTATGTTGAATTTTCTGATATATACTTTTTATTGCTGCTTTTTAATAGTTTTTGCAATAAAAACATATTTTTCTTGTTTGCCTCTAGGGAATTGATGGTGTTATAATGTTATTGGGATTTGATAAAGTTTACAAAAGTACAGCTACTGTATAAATTTGATATAAAGACTGGATGCAATCGTGCTTTTTTGGACTTGGACGTGTTTGTGATAAAGGCGAATCGCAAAAAACTGTTTGGTTCCCGCCATTTCTACTTTAAAAAGTGGGAGTCGTTCGGCCGGGAAGTCAAAAATATTTTTCTGTTAAGAAGCAGCTATACATCTTGTTGAAAGGGAATTCGTGTGGGCTGATCCAAATTTTAAAATTGAGAAACCGTGGATAAACTGGTGTTTTCGGTTTACTCTCGCATAGCATGCGGCTCTCTACTTCGATTTGAAAACTTTTAAACACAGAGCGTGAAGAGGTCGACAGTGGAAATCCAGCAAAGCAGCGGAAAAGCTTTCCGACTCTCCAGCTCTACCTGCTGACCATAAATCAGATGACGGGAACCAAATGATGACATCACATCTATTCTCCTATTATTAATTGGACTTGCAAAATTATGACAAATGGTCTTTGGAATTTGATCATTTATATTAATATTAATATATACAGTTCTTGTTGAAATTGATCAAACTATTTTTCACGCAGTTCCGGACGCAGATTGTGTTTTTCTTAACCTTTTCTAACCTTGGCGCACATTTTGACTGAATGATGGAATGGAATGAATGGCGATAACAGTTTATAGATATCTCTTATCAGACTTGCCGAAAGCGGGCTGCCGTCAAGTTACACAACATGGACACTCTCGTCACAACTTGCACAGCCATAACAAACAGGTCTGGTCTTCATTTAACATTGTTTTAAAGTTTAAAAAACACTGCCAGTGCTTGGCACAGAAGAGAGGACTCGCAGTTGAAATTAATTGCTACACCGCTGCCCTGTTGAATTTCTTTATTATGGTTGTGTGTTTATTCCGCCAAGGCGGTAAATCAATCGCCCAAATTCATAGACCAATCAAAAGCGAGTTTAAAGCAAAACGGGGGAAAAATGAGCTTCCCCGCATAGTTATGAATTTTAAGTTTTGCTTTCGATTATCATTTGCGTCTAGCAAAGTCTTCAAGATGGTTGTGTGCATGTTGTGTAACTTGACGGTTACTAAACTACAAAATTTCTTTACCCAGACTGGAGGGGCCATCCATATAGTACGTACACAGTGAAGGGGGAGAGCACACTGGGCCCAGATGGCAAAAGTTTGGAAATAGGGAGAGGGAGAGCAACAAAAAACTATTTCTTACAATTTTTGTATTATAAAGGCTTTCATAGAGCTCTAGGGTCACATTACATGAGATAGAAAATAGTAGACTTCAACTTTTGACTTTCTTTTGAGATTTATCATGAAAATTGAGATTTTTAGCTTGGAAAATGCAGGCAAAATTTGAACTTTTAAACCGCTAAGTGTCACATCAAAACTCCAGCATTTTTAGAAAGGTTAGTGTCTGTAGTTTTCAAAACATATATGGTTTGATATGTGACACTTAGCGGTTTTCGAGATATTTGGACATTTGTGGTTACCTTAAGCATTTTCGTGATGAGAATTTCGATTGAAAATTTGACTTTTTTCTCGCTCTTGGACATTTATACATACTTTTAAGCAATTTCTCTTTAGAATATAATGTCTCTAAGGTAATCACACAAAATGAACTGATTTAGAAGCTGAATTTAGTTCAGAATCTTCAAAAATATGCATTTTTCACTTTTTTTGATTTTTCATCAAAATCTGGTTTTCAGTCAACTTTGGAGCCACATAACTTATTGAGTTACAAATCAGATACAGACCTGAAACTTTGGCATCTGATCAGAAATTTATTCAAGATTCCATAAATTATATTAATAAAGCAAAATTTTAACTTTCGTTTTTTCCCTATTTCCACCTCTGGGCCCACTGTGGAGAGGGGGTTCAGCAAAAGCGTACATCTATTGTTTAAACAAAGTCATTTCTATTGTTCTCTGCGTACGAGGGGGGAGGGGGTGTCAAATATTTGGAAAATCTTTGCATACGTACTCTATGGACAATGCTAAAGAGAAGTATACTTTGAGCTTCTCGTGGGGGGGGGGGGTTGGAGGAGCTCTCAGGCTTGTTTTACATAATTTTAAATCAAGTTATCAAATGTTTCACATTTTGTACATTATTCAACATATTTAGTCTACTCTGTTTCAGTGCATCTCTTACATCTGTTAACCCACTTATTAAAGCTATCTAGCTAAGCTCTATTGGCTGACCTTCCAGCCTCGGCTGGTTTATTTATACTAAAACAGAACGCTTATTTGCGTGTGCTTTACCACACCCTATGTAAGAAGATTTTCTACCCCAGACTAATATGGATGTGTAGAAATGGTTTTACTTACAAAAACTTGGGAACTGAAAGGGTTAGAATCAATCTATTTCCAATATTTCCAATATAATCGTAATTTTTAGTTTCATCATTATCATTTTGAAGAGTTCTTTTCAAATCCACAGGCAGCTCTTAAACTTTTCAAAGTAGTCCAACCACGATAGATTAAAAGATCTAAAATTATTTATCCCCGCGAATTACTTCATTGACATTGAAAAATGCAATGGTTATATTTTACTCCTCATATATATATTGCTCAAGGACTGCAAAAATATATACAGTAAGTGCATCTTAACATTGTAAACAAAATATAGATCGATATCTTTAAAGAGTAACAAATACAAAAGCCTTCGTTCACGTTTTTTTTAAGAACGTTCAAATTTTTGAAGCCTTATATTTAATTCATAAGATGATTGATTACCTTAAGGGAAGAAATTTTCGCGGAATTTAATTTCGCGAATCAGAGTTTCAAAATGGCAAATTTCGCGGAATTTAATTTCGCGAATGAGCCGATTTCAAAAGTTTTACGGAATTTAATTTCGCGATTGAGAAAAAGTTATCAACTTAGATTAACTTTTAAGCAGCACGGAGTTGTTTATATTTGTTTATATTTGACAAAAAATACACGTTATAATGCTTAAAAATCAATTGCGTCCGTCTTTTTTGGTAATACCTGGTCAAAAACAACAAAATAAAAGAAGAAGAAAAAAAAATCGAATTTCGCGGAATTTAATTTCGCGATTTAACAATTTTGGTGTGTTTCGCGGAATTTAATTTCGCGAATTACGCCCAAATTCGCGAAATTAAATTCCGCGAAAATTTCTTCCGCGAAAATTTCTTCTCGAGAAAATTTCTTCCCTTAAGGTAGGATTTTGAGATTGAAATATTAAGTAATATTAATTTCCCGTAAAATTTTATTTTTCCCGCCATCCGCTAAATTAAAATTAGACTAGATTTTTCACTATTCAGGTCATAAAAGGGGCTATTTTGAACATTTTCGCCTTAATTTTAATCCTTGAATCCCATCTGCCAAATTAAATTCCCTCTGAAAAAACTTTTTGGACCACCCGCCAAATTAAATTCCCGCCAAAATTTCTTCCGTTAATGTATACCAGTCATAAAATTCGGAATAAATTATGACGATTTTACTTTATATAAAAATTTGTCCACTCTTTTTGGGACACACTGTATAGCATTAATACATACTGAGAAATTGTTAAAAAAATAAAGTGTCCACCTACTTTTGAGACAGACTTTACCCTTCTGACTGTAACGAATATAATCTTTTGGTTTATATTTCGATTAATTTATTTCAAATAATATAAAATGCAGAATACAAAAGGAAACATATATTATACTGTGAAAAATATATGTAAAGAATATCAAATTGAAATTTATTGTTTGATGATTTAAAAAAATCCCTAGGCAAAAATTGAATATGCTCGTCGTAAGCATAATTGAAAATCTTTCTTTTTGGTGTATGCTAAACTTCATTTACTTGCTAAATGACAAAGTTTGCGAGGGGTTACCAGGTTTGCAAGGTGACGAGCATGTCTAAAGTTTCTAAACCAACCCTTAGAGAAACTGAATTTCGAAAATTTTGTCCATTTTTTGACGTTTTTGCCACTATTAGAGTTTCCCCGAAATTTCAGCCAAATTTTAGTCTAAATTTCAAGAATTTATGACCCTTTGAGGGAGTTGATTTTTGATTTTCGTAATTTTGGAACCCTTACAGAGACTCGATTGCTTTTCAATTTTGTACCCCTTTGAGGGACTTTCGAATGAAAAAGAGACCCCTATGACTCGGACATACCCCGCACCATTTCTTTAAAGGAATTCGAGCAATCGACCGAGATTTATTTTGCTATAAATGAATTCCTTCAATACAGGGTTTACAGGGTGTTCGGAAAAAAAGGAACTCAGTTGAGTTAAAAATGGCAAGTCCCAAAGATTATCGCATTTTTCCACTCCCGCCCGTTGCTTCGACGTGTTTTTTTCATGTATTTCATAACATCAAAATCATCTTTTGGCCGATCTTAACATTTGCTTAAAATTCTTGATAAAGAGTTAAAAAAATAAAAAATTAAAAATAAAACGCTATTTTTTGTTTTGGAAAACAAAATTATAAATTATTGTAAATTAAATTTTCAGGGTTACAAATAAATTTATAAAATAAATTAAATTCTGGTTGAACAAATTAAATTTGCTGTTCTACGGGTATATCTTCGGGAAAGTCCTAGTCGGTTGGTCAGATAATAAATAATTCGAAATTTAAGGTCGGCAAGGTGCTAAATATAAATTTCCTGAATTTTACATGGAATTGAAATGTAAAGTACCTGGAATTTATGATTAATACTCACTAAGGTTGTAGAATTATATTTAGAACTCTCCCAGCAATAAATTTCTTATGATAACCAGTGAGTGTGAAACTTTTACAACAGTGGAAATTCGATAGTATAATTTTATCCAGGGTCGGAAAGAGCCTGTAAAACAAAAATTAAATTTATTTCTCATTATTATTCGATATATTTTAAGATATGCTAGTCGTAATTTCTTGACCTTAATGATGGGACTATAGACTCGAATACTTTTAAAAAAAGGCCCCAAAGTTTGTTTTGAAAAGTGAAAATATTGCCCTTCAACCAAGCTGCTTTAGACACAGTTTTCGTCGTGTTCGGCAAGGAAGGGGTTTTGTCAGGCAATGTTCGGGAATCAACAGCCTTTTCTAAAACCTCCCTGGAAATGCAAAATCGGTTAGCTAGTATGTTTGAAAAAAAGTATGAAAATTATTTTAGTAAGTCAATCCATGAAATTTTCACAATACTGTACTGATAAAACATAAAATATCTTAAACTTAACTTTCTAATAAGTCTAAAATATAATTTTTCAAAATAGAGAGCTCTACATGAAGACAATGAAAGCGTGAGGTTATTAAGAATGCTGTGATTAAAAATTCAAACGAATCTGCCGTTTTCGGGGAAAAACTTAAAAAATCAACCAAAAAAGATGTGTCGGAATTCATCATAATGCAAGCCCATACCGGTAGAACCCACAAACCAATGATAGCAATCGCTCCGGGGATGGTCTTAAAGCCTTTAGATACAGTCATTGCAGCCAACCAATTTAAACCTCTCTTCCTTTCCTGCCAAGCTCGATTCTCACTATTATGGCTGTTAGCCTGTATAGCAACGAAAACTAGAAATTCAAATCCGAAGATCAGGAATCCGAAATTGGGCAAAGCCCGACACCAAAGTAAACCTCTTGTAAATAGATCAATAACAACATCTAACCACTCACCGAAACGAGTTTCTTGGTTCCATTTGCGTGCTAAGTATCCATCTAGAAATAAAAACAACATTGGGATTGTGTAAAATGTTGCTGGTTGAATCTAATGTTTAGAATACTTGAAAATCAGCCGTCGGTAAAATCTATTAAATATTTTTCACAGTAACGATATTGGAAGAAAGATAGCCTACGATTCGAGCGTAAAACGCCTAACATTCGGGATATGCGCACTGCTCTTGTTTTGAATATTGAATTTCTCCCGATACATAGCATGCGCACTCATAAAAAAACATTTTTCAGTAACGATGATCTAAACTTGATGAATCACCGAAGTAAAACTAGTATCCATGTGTAGCATAATTCTGCCAGGAGTTGTTTTCTTCAAAACTTTTTCGTTTTGTAATAGTCCACTCACGATTATCTTTCAAACGTGCCCAAAAGCGCAAGCTAGTTCAAACTATATCTAAAGTTATTTGTATTTGTCATTGTAAATGGGGGGTGGAGGATATTTTGTCCGGGGGGTAGCAAAAAATCATCAAAATTTGCCTTGTCCGGGGGGTAAATTTGCTCTGTCCAGGGGTAATTTGGGGTGTCCGGGGGGTCAGCAGATGCTTGTCCGGGGGGTAAAACCTATTGTCCGGGGGCCAAAAGTCACCCTGTCCGAGGGGTAAATCACTAAAAATTGTTATATCCTCCACCCCCCATGTACAATTTCTTTCTGGAAGAGCCCATTGTCCTGATACTTACCTGACAGCTAATTTAAAAAGGACTTTAATATATTCATGATATTCATAACGCTTTTGCCAGTAGTGGCAAGTTAAAAAAAAACAACGAAATATTGTTTAAAATATAAGGGTGTTTGCGTAGAAAACATTACGTGATGACTATCATGAATTAAAGGACTTTAATATATTCTAATTTGACAGATGTACGAGCGTATCCACAATGTAGAAGAACACGCAAACCAAACTGTACATGATGCCGACTTACCGAACATATCCAATATGGCGGATAGAGAAACGAAAGTGATGAAGACAGTATTGTTGAAGAATAAACATCCAGTGAAGACCAACATCAAACGGACGTATCCAACAATGTTTGGTCCATTTAATAAAATCTCGCGATACATTTTTCTTTGTTGGATTTGTGTAATTTTTTTGTAGTTCTTTTTGTTTTATATTTTCATCTGAAGAAGAAAAAGAGAATTTTGGTAAAAATATACAAAAATGTTAAATTTCCGACAATAGGTGATTTAGGCAGTATTTCCGCAAAAATAGTTCGATTGAGTTTTCATGTTGTAGTCTTTTGCTATAATTTTTTTATCAATGGGAGAATGGGGTTTTCCAGGAAAAAACCGTTCATATAAGGGAAGAGTCCAATATTACAAACTAACAATAGATTAATCTTTTTTTAGCTTTACAAGATCAATCTTAAAATTTGAAGAGTTTATTTCGATGTTTTTTGGTGCAAAAGTCGACGTAATTTGGACTAATATACAAGAAAAACAATTGAATTCGATTAAAAAAGTTGTTAAAAGGATTAGTACTAGTGATATGATTTTATCTACAGCAAAAACTTAATTTATTACAGTAAATAGATTTTCATAAACTATGCGTAAAAATTCTGAATGCTATAATATTGATAAATTCAAAAAAATAACTTAAAGGAAGAAATTTTGGCGTTATTTACTTCGACGGGTGGCTTGAATTAAAAAATTTAGTAGGGAATGAAAAAAAATAAATTTAGTAGGAATCTATTCGATAAATTTAATGAAGCGCTTGCATGTTATTTTTAGCAAAAACTAGTTATTAGATAAGCAAAAGAATTTTAGCTTTGAACTCAATTTATCAACAAAGCCGCCAAAATTTCTTTCTTTAAGGTATTCGACAAACATTAAAATCTAAAAATTTACAAATTGTCAGAAAGAAAATTATAACGTCATTTTCTAAACTATTACGTAACTATCTAATGTCTTTAATAAAAGTAATATTTTCTCTTCGATAGGATTGCATTTATTCACTCGCACAAAATATTCAAAGTGACAACTGTCATCGTAAAAATATTTTTAAAAATCAAACAAAATTAAAATAATAAATTAGTAAACTATAAATAAAACAGAACAAAAAAATTATCTAAAAAATTATTTTTACAGTATAATTTTTAAAAATTCTTCTTTCTTAAACTCTCACTAACTACTACCTTATTCAGCTTTGGACTTCGTCTCCTCATTCTTCGTTGACCTGAAATAAAACAAACCATATAATGTCACACCCGGTTTCCCCTAATGGTTTGCATAATTTCTATTGAGGCTTTTTCGTGCATGATGACCTGAATCAAATTTTTGGGCGTACTAGCATGATCAAGATTTTGGCGTGAGGAACGATGGTACTCTTAGGTTCCAAATAAACAGGGGAGGGGGGGGGTCCTAATAAGGTCCGTGCGCTTGGAAAATTTTCGAAAAATTAACAAGCGGGGCCCGTTTATTTGGAACCTAAAGTAAACATTTGAGCTGGGATGTGTGAATTGGACTATTTTTGCGTGATGGACCTATTTTGGCAGTTCGAAGTGCACTAAAGGTGGAGTAGAGTTCCATATGGGAGAAACCAGTTTACCTAAGGAGCCTAGTCCTCCTGAAAAGACATTGAACGGAATATATGAATGTGAATGCTAGAATATTAGAATAATGTTTACAGAGTTTCTAATCTAATCTTATCTGACCTGGTTGTTCAGCCATAAAAACCACGTTGCTTTTCGTTTGAAAACGAAAGTGAAAGCGACTGGGCTGTTTGTGATTGGCTATTGATTTTGATGCGATTGTTTTAGGTTTAGCCAATCACCGCGCTCAAAAGTTCATTTAATACTCATCCCAAATCTGGATGGAAAAGATCAAAGCGCTGCGCCAACCATCGACCGCCAACTTAGGTAAATTCTCTTACGGAGATGGCCTTTAGCGTGGATAGGTGGCAGCTCGGAGTAATCATTATTAAACATTCTCATTCTATACATCAGAAAGTTGAAATACCTTTTTCTGAATCGTATGATCATGGTCAGAAGAGGTTTCGCAATAATATACCACGATGCCATGAGAACGACCGGCCAGTAATATACATTCGCGTACACCTGAAACGAAAGAAAAAAAGATTCGTCGATAAATTCGGAAAAAATCCTTAACTCGGTATCAGACCCCTGATCTTGTCCTCCTTAGCATTCGCCTGAATATTGAAAATTGAAATCGCATTCAATGACACTAAAAAGGCCTAAAAATGGAAAATAACTATAAATTAAAAAGATTTCTCCTTTTATAAAAAATACAAATCCTGACTAGAAAAAAAAGAAAGCTTCGTCTCCCCTTCCAAAAGTCACCCCTTGCTTGAAATCCTCTATTTCTTCCTACCCTCTCTCTGATATAAATTTTATTATTCGGCACCAAAGAGGATTCCAACTATGGAGAAAGATCATTGTAAAATATATATACAAACTTTTTGAATATTGTTAGGTCAATCCAGGTCAATCGAAGGAATGGCTGTCTGTAGGCTATACGCCTTTTCGACCGTAGCTGCCAATTTCCGCACGGGCATTTCGTGTGTATTACAATAGAAATCTCTTAGGAATTCCTCGAGGGAATGGTTGTCTGTAGGCTTTTGTCCAGTATTTATTAGAAATCTGAGAGTACGCTCCATAAAAAGTACCACAATAAGATACAGTAAATACTTACGATACTAAATTTCCGCCATTTTAGCAGCATGAAAGCTTGCACGTAAAATCCGCAGGCTAAGAACTTGTACACAGCACCAAAAGCTTGAAATGGATAACGCGTAACAGGAGAAAGTTCGTCGAAACTAATGTTGGTGAGTTTGAAGAATGTTCCACGGACCTGGTAAAAAAATAAAGAATTGGTTGAAAGAGTGCAGTATTTTTAAAGTTATCTGCGAAGCTCGACACTTAGTGTTTTGAGCACTCTGGTGACAACAGCAGTCTATGCTCGCTTATCCGCGAGCTGCACTGATGAGTCCTGGGAAGGACGAAACACGTGTCTGCGGATAGATGTAAAGTTATCTTTTAAAGAGTAACGACCAGCTTGCCCCCAACTTTGAATTTAACCAATATTATTACTTCAATACTCTTGGGTACCTAATAGCCGGGGGGTTTGGAATAAGCAGGGGGGTTGGAAAAAATCTCAAAATTTAATAAGCGGGGGGGTTGGAATAAAAATGTCCTGGGTGGAAAATGTTCGAAAAGGAGGCTGATACAGCAGAATTAGGGCAAAAGAGGGAACTTTCAAAAAAAGATTTTCTGAAAAATCAATAAGCGGGGGGGGGGGTTGGAATAAGAATGTCCTGGGTGGAAAATTTTCGAAAAATTAATTAGCGCCCCCCCCCCCCGGCTATTAGGTACCCGAGAGTATGTAACTCAAGAAATTTCACGTTTTGATGGAATTCAAATTTCGCGAATCATGAAGACTAATTAACGTGGGCATTTTCACGTGATTCGATGTTAAGAGGCTGTTAAGAAATTCCAAATAAGAGGGTTTCCCATCTCAAAATTCAGCTAAATTCGAAGAAAGTTGGCTGATTGTTGTGCAAAGTCTTTTGTTTTTCCGTCCGAGACGAAAGCATTTGCCCACTGATTAGGTAGTCCGAAAATGAATCAGTTCTTTCATAGCTTGGCTACTGGGATTAATCGAATAGCAAACCTCTCTCTCGATGATCATCGTGGCAAACTCCAGTACAAACATCACCAAATACCCGATATAGAATCCATGCCAAATCGAAAGATATAACAATGTGAAAACGTGAGAAGCTGTCCGGTTGCCAAGGAAACGTAACCTCTTGAAAACATATCTATTGAGGAATCGAATTGGATATATTGTAAGTCGAAAGAAGTGTCCGTCTGTCGGGTTGGTTAAAAAAAGTAAAACCAAATTATGCTTAAACGGTGACCCTAAATACTAATAGGCGAAATAAGAAATAAAACATATACGAAAATTGTATATCCAAGAAGTATCCCCGAATACTTTTCTCTGACTCTAGATGGAAATGAACCTTTTTCTCTTGACCAACGGAAAACAACCTAATTCTGATGGTCCAATGTAATCATCATGCTCTTCAAAACGGTGCCATCAGTTAATATATAGTTATTAACTGGCAGTGGGCATCAATGTAAATAAAACATTAACTCCCAAGAGATCTTTATTACTCTAATGTGTTTTTATGTCAATTCCCCGGCTCTTAGGGTCGGTCAAGGTGAGACATACCTTCCTGACCACCTGTTCGTTTGAATGTTGAAACTCTCAATGATATCCTGTGAAACAAGGTAAAAAGAAAACGTAATTATTTCGTGGATAAAGACGATATTGTTAGAGTTCCTGAATGAGGCCGTTAATTTGTAAAAATTTCTTCCCTCCGATGGGCTCTTTCAGAAAATGTCCGTACATGGGAGGAGGGGGGTGGAGGATAAAGTGTCTGGGGGGGTAGTGAAAAATCTACAAAATTTACCCTGTCCGGGGGGTAAACTTGCTCTGTTTGGGGTAATTTTGAATGTCTAGGGGTCAACTGATGGGGCTTGTCCAGGGGGTTAGACCTGCTGTCCGAGGGGGGGGGGACAAAAGTCACAATGTCCGGGGGTTAAATTTCCAAATCATTTTATATCCTCCACCCCCCCCATATTTAATTTTTTTTCTGGAAAAGCCCAATGCTAAAGGTAATCATTTTTTAGTCACACCACAATAATAAAATACATTTTCCTACATTTCAGTACGCGGCCTCTTACAAGGTCAATCAGATAGAACGGGATGTATATTTTTATGTTGGTTACATATTATAACATTGAAATAAAGCAGTAATGCATCAACTGCAACACTCACTTGAAAGAATGCACCAAAGAAGAACTTTCGGAATTTGAAATTGTTCAGTCCTTCCCATTTGGCGTTTCCATGGGAATCTTTTCCATCGTAACTTAAACCAATCAACATACATATACTCTCCTGTAATGTCAATGAAAGGTGGATTGAGATATATAGTGAATAGATTGTTCCCGATGAAAATTTTAACCGGTCATAGCCTTTAGGGACCATTCAAAAAGTACGTACGCTCGAGAGGGGGAGGGGGTACTCCCAAAAGCGTACGAGGGGGAGGGGGGTCCTTGAGGAGAAGTACGTACGCTCGTAATTTTTCCTGAACTGTCTTTTTTGAAAGAAAAACGTAATATTTTCACATCAAAAAATGTTTTTTGCGATTGTTATTTTTCATTTCTCCTGGTATTTTTGTTCATCTTATAGATTCTTTTAATTTATTGAGACTTTGTTATAAATACGATTGGATACCTAAATATTCTACTGTTACAAGAGTTTCAAGTTTCGACTTTGGTTAGGGGGGGGGGTGTACTAAAAAAGCGAAAGCGTACAAGGGGGGAAGGGGAGTCAAATATTTGCCATTTTCGAGCGTACGCACTTTTTGAATGGTCCCTTAACTGGCATCTACTACATGTTTTTTTTTTTATAAGCATAACGCTTATAAGCATATGGAGGCTCAGATTTGCAGATTTCCTAAGCATAACATGAGCATATATGTCAGCCTAAAATATTTTTCAAGTGGTCATTTTCATCTGTTTAAAATAGGTTTGGTAGATGTCAAGTAAAAAATAAGACATTCCACGGCTAGCTACACATTCCACTGCTCCCAAAATCTGAACAAATTTTTACAAAATTTCTGAAATTTCATTAAAAACTTGGCTCGGGGGGTGAATCATAAGCATGATTCTTAAGCATATAATAAGCATAAACTATGCCTGGATGCTTTGAGAACTTAAGCATACACGAGCCTGACCAAGGGGCATACACTTGCTTATAAAAAAAAAAACATGTAATGGATTCGTGCACCTGATATATCATCTGCGATTCACATTAAGCATAGCTAAAACTTTTGAAAAATCATCTTATTTGTTTTCTGTAAGGATGATCGACCCTTTGGTTTTACTTGAAGGGAAATTCTATAAACCTTTGAAGATATTCAATAAAGTGTGCCATTTTTCCAGGAATTATAAGGCAAAATACTAACTGAACACTTTTTGACGCGGAGAAAGTATAACTTACAGCAAACCACCAAACAAAGACATATTTTGCAAATTGGACGTAATAAATGATACCCATCAATAAAACTTTCTCCAGAAATGGTTTGTTCTAAAAATAAGAAAACATTCAAAAATTCTGCGTGACTGGGTACCATATGCGGACTTTTCAAAATTTTCCTGAAAGTAATGAAGATGTTCTTATTTTCAAACAAGCGATACTTTTATGGACCTACCTGGTTAAGACATAACTGGTCAAAATACAAAAAAATAAAGAAAATGAAAGCATATCTATTGAGAGAAACTATCAACACTATTGAAAAAGATTTTTGAAAAATAAATAAAAAAGCTATTAAGCGCTTTTCTTTATAAAAACCACTATCAGAAAAATGCACAGCTTAATAAATAAGGTTTCCAGAAAACTGTCGCACTCTATCGTGACATTTTCTTCTGTTAGAAAAAATAATAATAAAAAAATAATTTGGCTAATAACATTGATCTATGCTCATAAATAGTGATTCTTATAGATAAAGATTCGTTTTTCAGCCAAAAAAATAATAAGTGTTTACAGAAAACTCAAACCATCGCGCTCTAAGGTGACATTTTCATTGTTTAGAAAAAATAATAAGAAAATAATAATTTGGCCAAGAACATTGATCTATGCTTATAAATAGTGATTCTTATAGATAAAAATTCGTTTTTCAGCCAAAAAAATAATAAGTGTTTACAGAAAACTCAAATCATCGCGCTCTAAGGTGACATTTTCTTTGTTTAGAAAAAATAATAATAAAATAATAATTTGGCTAAGAACATTGATCTATGCTTATAATTAGTGATTCTTATAGATAAAGATTCGTTTTTCAGCCAAAAAAATAATAAGTGTTTCTAGAAAACTCAAATCATTACCCTCCACCGTGACATTTTCATCTTAAAAAAAAACTAATAAAAATAATAATAATAATATGGCTAAGAACATTGATGTATTCTTATTAAAAGTGGTTCTTATAGATAAAAATGCGATTTTTGAGCCAAAATTTTTTTTTGCAAAAATCTGCTTGAGCCATCTTTTAACTATGATTGTACCCTACTTTCATGCTAAAAATCAGAAAAAATTAATGATCCAATTTTTCACTAAGTCCAAAAAACCCGTTTTTAAGCCGTTTTTTGGCCCAAATTTGCCCAAAAATTTTTTTTTTCGAAAATCGGGCTCCGTCACATGCGAGGGTTTATGGTCATGCACCTTTGTGCCAAAAATCAGAAAAAACTAATGAGCCAATCTCGAGAAAAGTTGGTAACTAACTAACGAACTAACGAACTAACGAACGAACATGGGTTAATTTATAGGACCTCCACCCCACCAGGGTAGGTCCAAAAAGCTAGGTAATTAATGGACTTAATCCTTGATATCCAAGCTGCAAATCTTTTTCTTATTTTGATATTTCTACTATTTACAGGCTTGTCTGCCTTAAGTTATCAGCCTGGATATCCAGGCTATAAGGCTCATAGATTTATAAAGCCCGAAAGGCTAGATGTCGCGCTTCAAGCCATCGCAGGCAAAATAGTGAATATTGTTGCTATTGTTTTCGAAAACTCGCGAAGCTTCTGATTGGTCAAGCGCTGAAATTCTATTGTAATGTCACGTGACTTAGGTAGGATTTCCTACCTAACCACGGCACACTTTTCAGCAAAAGTACGCCATCTAGCCCTTCGGGCTTTATAAATCTATGATTAGGCTAATATTAGACGGGAGCGTGTACGGTTGTTTCAAAATCAAGTCACCCACGATTGGACTTTTTTTGATTTTAAAGGAGAGCTGAAAAATTAAGCCGAAGCCCAGCAGGACCGACATAGATGTGAACAAAGATTAAGCATACCAACACTTTGGAGGTTAACAGCATATCACTTCTGTAACTTGAGTCAAAAACAGTGAACAAGGCTACCACCAGTAAACCAGATAAAAACCGCTTGAAACTTGCTGCGAATCTGCACCATAAAAAGAAAGCAAAAACACTAAAATTTTGCTGCAACATTTAACACTAACATTGATTGGAGAGGTCTAAATTTCAAGAAAGGGGCTCTTCACTAGGAGAGGGTACATAGTAGATTTACAAAGTAAAATGGAGAATTTGAGTTTTAAAGTCAAAATTGAGAGACTCGAAAAGTTTTTGACCCCTTAATTAAAAAAACACTGATAAAAACTATTTAATTCGCATCCCCCGTAATTGTCCTGATTGGGCAAACCACATATTATTAAAACATTATTGGTAGGGTTCAAATGACATATTGTTACCTTCCACTTTGCTTATCTTGGATGTCAGCGTCTACCAGCGTGTTTGTCGTGAACCGAATGTAACGTTGGAAAGAAAACTGAAAAAAAGAAACAGATAAATAGAAAACATTGCAATTATTGATATGAACCACAACCCATTTAACTTTGTGAGATATCGATTTATCGGCAAAAAAAACGTAAGAAAGTTGTAAACGAAAGTGAAAGAGAAAGCCATATTGGCCGTAATTATTTTGAATTTGATTAGCTACCATTTATATTTTCTCGCTAGTTCCAGAACTTTTTTGTAGATATCGTGTGAGCACGTTTTTAGCTCACCCTCTACTTTCTTGGACTAGGGACATGGACATGTTCAGACGTGTTTAAAAATTTTATAAATTCTTGTGTCTTATTTCTTGTCCTAATTCCATTTCTGAGAAAGATTAAATAAGTAATGTGTTTGTAAGTCGTATTTGATGTCAACTGAGATAGGTGCATGTCTGCACCAAGTTATTTTCTCATTCATTATATGGACCTTAAAATAATATAATACAAAACTGCAAAAATGATGAAAATAAAATCATCTAAGCAAGGTTATTCGTGATTGTTTACTCATTTTAGCCATAATTATTGCTCTTGAATATTCAACCGTGTTCTGTTCCGGACAAAATACCGCAATGTAAACACGTCGGAAATAACAAAACACGACCAGAACATTCATGCTCAGTGTAATAGAAATCCAATAAAAGATGTCTCGCTGTAGAACATCTTTTTGAAAAGATACTATAGGGTATGAAACGATGAAAATCAAAATCACGATGAAACTTCCATAGACGATAGACATTGTTTCTTTGAAAGCACCGGGTAGGCGTCTACCACAGAATGCTTGCACAAAACACACGAATTGTAAACAAATGGTCATCCCAATAACTATGTTTAAATGCGTCTCGATCTCGCAAAAAGGTGTTTTCTCAAATGTCTTTATATTGATGATAGTTTTGACGGCGATAGGTTTCTGATAAACCACGACCAACAGTATTAAGTTTTGAGCAATGATGAGTATTAACACTGAAAAGAATTCCACCATTTTGGATTTGCGTACTTCAGACTTGGTCATTTTAACGTGCGACCCGAATGCTTTTAATACTCTCTGAGATCTCAACAAGACCAGTGCAACCGAAACAGTATAAAACATCGTCAACGAAAAAAGACGGCAGTAACATTTCAAAATAGTCGGCGTCCCGTAAAAAGCATAAATTAACAGTCCGAAATTCAAAACCATAACAAATAGATGGGTGAAAGTGATTTCAAGACCAGCTGCTTTCATTACTGGGGTCGATCGAAACTTCATGAAAGCAATAAAAACTACGGAGCACGAAGACAATCCAAGGATCGATAAAACTATCGCCAACACCGCGAACGGTTGATTTGTTGAGATGACTCGAAAGGTGTAAGGGTCGTAACAAGAATCTCTTCTCTCGTTGGAAAGATACATCGAAGGGCAAGAAAGACATGTCGAATTACCTCTTGTCGGCTTGTAGAAACCGTTTGTACAGGGTTGGCACGTCCAACGGTAAGATTCATTCCAGGTTGTAGTGTTTATGTCCAGCTTGGTGTAAACATATTCAAAGCCTGGGGCGCAGTTAATCTCTGGGCATGTATTGTGCTTCATATATGGCTGTAGCATGACTTTCAAAACAGATGAGTTATCAGCTGTTATCTCTATGCTATTGACATATATTTGTACCCTTCGGTAATAAAGATTTTGCCGTATAAACCATTTCAATGTCAGAAGATTAATTGGATATTTCTTGATTCGCTCTTTGTACAATACCATAAAGAAATTAATATCCTCGTAAAGTTTGACGGTGTAATCCATCGAGTAAAGTGTTTTGGTGTACCCAGGCTGTTTGCTGAAGTAAAATAACGAGGCTAGTTGGTCAACCGTGTGAAATTTGGTTGCTCCTAAAGCCTGGTACCGTTGATCTCGAAAGGCAATGATTGTCCCTCCTTTATTTTTGATTGGTCTGTAGTTTTCGTTGATGAACCATGTCTTATTGGATGGTCCATAGCTTTGAATGAAACTGGCTTGTGCCAGTTGAGAACCCAGTAATATTACAGCGTGGCTACTTTGATTACGATCTCGAAGTTTATTTAGAGTGTGATCAAAATCGTATGAATTACTTTCCTCGATATCAAGACAGGATGAACGTTCGAAGAGCATATTCTTATAATGTCGAAAGTATTCTTCAGAATTCGAAATCGAGTTTCGGAGATAGATAAGAGTTAGATATTTCCAGTTCATCACTCCCAATAGTTCTTGAAAAGAAGTTTTCACTTTGTCGATAGCTCCTATGGTTAGAGATGGCAACACGTTTTCATTCTGGTGAAACCTTACATCGCTTCGAAGGTTTAAGATCAAGATATCGGTGTCACTTAAAATTTCCGCAAGCAGTTTAAAATTACGATCTTCCATATAGGCAAACACGATCAAAATTTTAGATTTGTACTTCCAAGCATATATTCTTCGTCCTGTCTTGACACAAGGATCTGTCGTGATTGTATACTCTGGGTTTAAGAGCAGATCTACCAATAGTTTCAGCAACACATCGCCACCATCGCATATGTCAAAATGTTTGTATTGAAACAATCGGGAATTTAGCCAAGGGTTAGTTATGTCTCTTTTGTAGAAGATGTAGTCGACTGCTTTATCGTGGAAACGGGCTCTGAGGTTCATCTCTGTTGATTGGTTTATTGGTTTATGGTAACACGTGGGGCCAATTCCGAAGACATAGTAAGGGTCACCAAGAGGTGATTTCAAACGTAGAGAAATGCACGTCGCTTTAACTAGCAACAAAATAGTTAACCAATGAGCAAAAAGAGACATTATTTCGAAGAATGTTTTATCATATCTACATGATCATATTTCGAAGCCTCTCCATTCTCCTGTTTCACAGTCTTGAAGTTTCAGCTCAAAGATATTAGATTGAACTTAATATATATTGTAAATATAAACAGGGACGAAGAAAACTAAAAAGAGGCTGATTTCATTTAACGATATAATGAAAATGAAAAAGTAACAGAAGAAAGAGGCAAATATTGAACAAAGGGAGCGACGATCTTTTTAATGAAATGATATAGGTTGAATATGAATTCGATTTTTGATAGTTTGCAAGCGCATATAGCTGCTGGGTTTGTTTATACAGCAATCTAGAATATACGGCGGAGGATCTTCAAATACATACATGATACAATCAAACAATTCTGAAACAGAACCTGGAACAGTGATATTGCAGTCGATGATGTGCTTTTTGTATTAAACAGCGAAAAAGATTAGAGCATCAAACTTAAAAACTTATGGATTAAGACACTCTTGTCGTCAAGCCTTCGATAATGTCACTCAGTACATTTTTCAGACAATGGACAATAATGTATGCAGAGTAATAGAAGAAGTTTTGGTACCTGAGGGCCGGATAAACATCCACAAAAGCAATATGAAAAGCCAAACATCTAAAATAAAAGATAAAGATACGATAGATAGATGCAACAACTTCTGTAGATATTCCCTTTTAAGGAATTTATTATGTTTAAAAGAAAGTTTGTTCACAGATTTTTCTTTGACCAATCACCTGACAATCGCGTAAATGTAAAACAGACTGTAGTATGTGTTTATTTTTGAAGAAAATAAATTTTGAAATACACATCCGTAAAATATTTCTGAGGCTCGGCTGTTCTTATTTTTTTGGCACTTTAAGCCTCAAATTGTTCTTATCCCTGCTTATCCTGTTCTTATTTATAGGGTGTAATTGAGGTATGTCAGGCATTTGACCCCATTGATTTCATTTGACCACTTTGACCCCAAAATTGCTTGAATTTGAGTAAATCAGGCTCAGCATTGTTCTTAAATTCTTCTTATTTTTTGGCGATTTTGAGCGTCATTGTTCTTATAAAATTGTTCTTAACAAAAAAAGTGTAATATCACGCAAATAATAAGCGATATAAGAATAAAATCAAGCCAGATACGTCTGAAAAGAGTTAGCGAGACAATTGTGAGGAAGGAAGGCCGATAGGTCTAAGGTGATAAGCTTCACAAGCTCAGCTCAGAGATAACTGAAAGATTTCCAAAAGTCTGAACAAAATAAGTTTACCTCCATAAAACTTGGTTTCTTCGTGATCCGAAAGTATTTTTGTTCTTCGCTCAGCGTTTCCTGAGAAGATGATAAATAAAAAAAGCTCTCAAATTATGTAGGGATTATCTGTGAACAAGACTCTACTTAAATTGAAAATTTCTTCAACTTATGTAATATCTCGTTCACATGTTTTCCCACACACAAGCCTGTAGAAAGAATAGAAGAAAGAAGAGAAGACACAATGTGACGGAACAACAAAGAAAACATGAATAAAACAAATTACCTCAGGTTGGTGGCCATCGTACACGTCCCATGCCAAACCTTAAAAAATGAAATACCAATAAGTTTCTCGAAAATATATTATCCAATTTTGTGTACTAGATAACACAGCATCTATCACGAGACTATAAAATCTATAAAAGCGGTAATTTCACCGCACAAACTTTTTTGCTCTGTGAGGTTTCAATTGGCGGGAAAAGAGAATCGAATATCGAAGTTTTCAAAAGATCCAGATCGAACAACACACTTTATACCTATAAGTCGCAGACATAAGATACACTGTGGCGTTGTCCATTTGACGTCATAATTCTCCGTCGCGTTGACAACGTACCCAACAAACAGGAAAGTCTATACGAGAAAAAGGTACATAACTATATACCAAAGTAAGAAATCGAACCAAACCCTAATATAGTACTCCAAATTATTAAATAAACAGACTTACCGTGTGAAAGAGGAAGTTGAAGATGACATTACTGATGGAAGGACCAAGCAACGAGAATGACACGTAACTCATGAAGATACTAAACAAATTGTAGATACAATCAGCACCTGAAAGTTTCAATCAAATGAGAATAAAAATCAAAATACCTGTTTTTTTTTGGGCGAAAAGTTTCCCAATGTTTCCCTCTGGCACTACGTGTTTCCGTATTAAATACTGTTATAAAAAGGCTTCCTTTCCAAAAGCGTAGACATAAAAATATCGGATAAAATTTCTTGGTCAAGGGGTTTTTAAATAGAGGCCAGTGATGATTCGGACCCACGCTATGAAGCCGATTCTTTAGAAAAAATTTTCGAAAGAAAATCTTACCGAAACAGAAGTAGGTTATTGTGATACCAGTGATAGTGAAGTAGAAATGCTGAAAAAATAGAGAACGCCCTGGTATGAACATGTGAAAGTAGTGAAATATTTTTCAAACTACAATACATTTTTTAAAACCACAATGCAACCCTGTCAACTGTGTAGTGCGATCGAATAACGTTCCAGGAAAGTAAGGAGAAGTGGTCAAAACGTCAACATCAAAAGCTATAAGTGCTCTCATTAAGAACGCTATGATTACTTCAGATTACTTCCATATTCGTGGAAAAAATCCGAAAAAATATCCCAGAAGCCTTCGAAGTGTATCAATCTTTATATACATGTCCATCCAAAATCTCGAGAGAAAACCAATTGAGTATACCTTTCTATTATATGCTGATTTTGGGAAGAGTAAATATATGAGAGCGAATGGATAACCTGTCAGAGAAAAAAATCAAATTAAATTTCATTAAGTCAAATTAAATTTAATTAAGTTAAGCTTGAAGGGCTAGATAAGTGAAGCAGATGGATTGAATTTAGAATTTCATTCCACGTTCAAAACCAAGCCAAGAGAATTTTGGACAGTAAACACTATTGGCCAAACTGGAAAATACATTACCATTGTTAATTTTAAATATTCTCAAGAGGTTCGAAAGAAATGCAACGGGCAGCTGAAATAAAAGCTATATATTGATCCTTACCGACAAGAATACCACACATGAATCGCAATCCAACAGCAGATACACCTAGGGATTTTGCAATTTCCTCCATCGGGATAAATTCAAATCCATATTTCCCACCAATGACGTACGAATTGAGTTTATCATTTATAGCATCCATGTCGCTACCTTTTTCTTGGGTTTCAATAATACATTTGGTTTATTTTTTAGTTATTATTTTTTATCTGAAGAAATTAAAAGGAAGAAAATGAGTCATTAATGAGTCTAAAATTAATTTGAAACAAAAAGGCAAATCCCCGCAATTAGACCAGCGTCCGAGATTCAAAGAAGGCCTTAAAACATGTTTTCGTAGGGCATTCCTTAGATCAGGGCAAATCTTTGATGTTATGCTCCTAATAGGGTATAGAATTGACAAAAAAATTTGCCCTTCGAATCAGTACATTGAAGTAACCCAGAAATGGCTAAGTATCCTAAGGACAAGGACCACAAGAACCACCAGAGTTTAAATTTTCGACCAAACAAAAAAAGAAGATAAACAAATGATACAAATAAATATCGATATTTGTAATGAATCAAAAATGTCACGAAAGAAAAATGGGACAGACAACACGGGTAATAATGTTGTTCTTCATGAAGAGTGTCATACAACAAAGTATATAGTTCTACAAAATATCTCATAAATATAATTATAATTTCAACAGACTAACAAAATGTTCCAGACAAAATCTCTTCAAAGAAACCAACATTTAGGAAATATTAACAATCATAGCATGTAGTTCAGGGGGGGGGGGGGGGGGGGTGAAGCAGTTAGTACAAGACATCATGCCTACTAACTGCTTTCTCGGAAGAAGTTAGTAACACCACCACCTTGGTACACTTAGTACAGTTAGTACTAACTGAATTTAGCCTTGAAAAAGGCTTTTGACCTTCATAAATTCAATAAAATCAAATAAAATCAAATTTAACATCTTAAAAATTCAATATCCATAGCTTTCAATAGGAAAAAACAACATTTTAGAAAATCAAATCTCTATTGCAACCAGCAAATTGTTTTTAAGATTTAAAAAAAAATTTTCGAAAATTTGAAAAAAAAATCTACTTCCCAAAAAAATTTTTTGGTAAAATATGGTCTTTTTTTTTTAATTTTCTCACAAAATCCTATTTTTTACACAATTAGTACCAAAATTTGGCAAATTTTTAGCAGGGGACCACCCTTTTTTGCAGTTAGTACATCTGAGTACTAAGTGATTTTATCCAATTCATATGGCACACCACCACGGTACTAACCGGCATGATGTCTTGTACTAACTGCTTCACCCCCCCCCCCCCCCTGTGTAGTTGAAAAGATTAGTTTAAAACCAGTATGTACACCACTGCAATATCAGTTGCAAGTGACATGCTGGGTATCCAGTAATAGTTTCGCTGCAAAAAAATGGAAATAAGTTACCGCAAAGTGCATATTCTGAATCGAGTTAAATTCCTTTTGTTTAACTTCAAGAGTATAAAAATCTCAACAGCTATTCAATAATCATAATTACAAACAATGCGTAAACTTAATACATGCACTGTACACACTAGACTATCAAATTATTATAGCATGACCCCTTTATTTAATATATTTTTCATTAATTATATTCATCAAAACTGGCGATAAGCATTTAATCCTACAACATTATTTTCTACAGCTTTAACTTTACTTAGCCTAAAAAATTATAGTTTTAAATTGGATATAAAAATTATTACTTAAATTTAAATTTCATTTTAGGCACTAATAATTGAAACAAACAGGACAAACGAAACGAAAAGGCCATGCACATTTATGGACATGGCGAAACCCGGGGGTACCAAGGGTATCTTGAACGGGTAACGAAGAAATTCACAGTAAAATCGAAAAATTCCCAACTAGAAGGGTCATAACTTCCGGAAATTTGGACTAATGACATTTTTTTCCTTTTTTTTTTCATCTGAGATTTTTAATTTTGTTAATGTGTTACGGGCACACCCGTCGTCTCCAAAGCCTAATACATCCCTACAGTACCATAGCTACTTCGCAAGAGTTTGACAGTAGTATGATTGTTTGCTACTACCAAACCATAACAAAGTAAAAAGCTTCTCAAGTGTTTCCGAGTGTTTTCAAATCAAAACCAAAACTTAAAACATCATTGAATCATCTTCAAAATAATTGAAAAAAAAATACAAATTATAAAATCAAATGAAAGAAAAATAAAAGAAAACTGTAGTAGAAAACCAAACAGAAATTTTCTCTTTTATTCATTCTTCTTCTTCTTCACTTTCATTGCTTCATCTTCATTAATCTTTCTTCCCATCTTTTTCCTTCCTGGAATGTGAAAGAAAACCAAAAGTTTGAAGAATGAAGTATCAAAAATTCAAAGCTTTCGAACATAAAATCTCTCACACACGAAAGTAGTTGGAGATAAACCATAACCACGAGAAGAATGAAATTCAAACAAAAATAATTTCAAAAGACCAGTGCAATATCATTTTCATCACAATGCTTTATCTCACAGGCTCCTCGATTGTTTATGATTCACACAATTGTCGGTTTTCCGTTACCTTAGGCACAATCACTGAGGCCAACTTTTTGTCAAGAAAAGCTAATTTGAAAATTTTTGAAAAGTCAAAAAATAGAAAATAGATCCCAAAATAGCACTTCCAGCCCCTCATCTCAGCAACACGCCAAGAAACCAAAATTTCATGTCTAAACACACTCATTCTTCGATTGAGTAATTTGACTAAGAAAATTGATGTATGCTTATTAATAGTGATTCTTATAGATAAACATGCGTTTTTTGAGCCAACAAAACTTTTTTGCAAAATACTGCTTGAGCCATCTTTTACCTATGTATGATAGTACCCTACTTTCATGCAAAAAATTAGAAACAATTAATGATCCAATTTTTCACAAAGTCCAAAAAACCCGTTTTTTAGCCGGTTTTTGGCCCAAATTTGCCTAAAATTTTTTTCTTCTAGAAAAATCAGAAAAAAATCAGAAAAAGCTAATGAGCCAATCTCGAGAAAAGTTGGTAACGAACGGACATACGAACGGAATTTATAGGACCTCCACCGGGGTAGGTCCAAAAATCCAGGGGAGAAAAGCTACTACACTTAAAAAATTGAACATTAAAATGAACCTGCTAAAGCGTTAACAAACCTTTTCTTGGCAGCGACAACTTGTTGTAAGAGTAAGATGAGCACAGCTCCAACTACCAAAGTGATTGGTAGCCAGTAATAGACAGCACCATACGCCTATTATAAGAAAGAAGTTTGTAAACTACAGTCGAACTCTTTCTAATGCGGAACCTCGACTATGAGTAATCAGAGGCCACGATTCTACTTTGAAAGTTAATAGGGCTATGATAAAATGACTCAAATATGCACTACAATCAGTTACAATACTTAGTGACGATGTGGGAGCTTCTAGATTACCTAAAGCAGACCTTAAAGGTTATTTTTAATTTTTAATTGATTATTAATTTGATTGTGTTTTGAAAAGTATATTGTCCTGTTCAGTCTAGAAAGAAAGAAATCTGATTGCAGGAAAATCATTTCGACCGTATTAACCAGAAGTCCAATCTCTTGAACTATTGATGCAATTCAAGAAGTTTGGAATGGAAAAACGAGAGTACTCCTCAAAAGTACTTACAATTTTGATTCTTCTCCATCTCAGTAACATAAAAGCGGCCGCTGCGAACGCACATGCGTATGCGCGGAACACGGCACCGAAGATGTTAATGGCGAGTCGTAATGGTAATGGTAAATCATCATACTTCGTGTTAAATAATGCCCCAAGTAACAAACAAAGCTGAAAAATACAAATATAGTAAGGCAAAGATAAACATTAAGTGCCATCAGTATAGGATCAGCAAAGCATGTAGATAAAACACTGACCTTTATATATCCCTGGACCAAGGTATATCCACCATCTTTGATCGAAATTTTTTTTGAACTGATATCCGTAAAGAAGCCATTGCAGTGTTAAAAATTAACGTCTAACGGCGCTACATCATCAAAATTTTTTATGAGGGAAAGTAGATCTAGCGCTCTTGATGCATTTACACCACTATTGAGTAGTGCCGCCATCAGGGTACCACTTTTCAAAAAAACTCCAATCAAAGATTTTGCTTAGTCCAGGGTATATAAAGGTCAGTGGGATAAACCACAAAACGAAAACAAACAAAAATTTAAACTGGGAACAGTTTTTCGGGGGGGGAGGGTTCTCAAGGTAAGCGATCGACGTAGACGTGGCCCTTAAGGGTGCGCCTTTCAGGCTTCCCAAAGTGCACTCAAATTGAGAAAATAAAGAATTATTTTTTAAAATTTTCAATCAGACTTTTTCTTGCATTATAGTAGACGGCCAAACCTAAGGACCCGTGAAAACTTTTCTAGGACGCAACCACATGAAAAGTTGAATGTATTTGAAGACATTTTCGCGAGGGGGGGGGGGTCCGCTGCTAAGGCCTGGCAAAATTTTTTATTGGCCAAAGAGTGACGTTACAGGCAAAACAGTAGAGGCAAAAAATGGGTAAAAAAGGTGTTGAAGAGTATATTTTCTGGATTTCTTAACCGTGCGTACAGAATTTGTGATGACCGATTCCGTCAGGAAGAAATTGATTTCTTAATAAATAACTTTGTCGAGAACGGTTATGATCGTAACACTTTAACCCGTATCGCAAACGATTACGACAGAACCAGGAACCAGACAACCGACAATCGAAATGATCCAGAGCAACTACCAATCGTTAAATTACCTTGGATACCTGGTCTGAGCCCAAAACTGAGGAAATCCTTCCGAAATGCTGGGTACAGAACAGTGTTCAAGAGTGGTTCAAATCTAAAAACTTTGCTAACTTCTAAGAACAAAAGCCGACTACCACCTAACAGTCATCCTGGTGTGTATATGATAGAATGCGAATGTGGTAAAAGATATGTTGGCGAGACCGGGTTAAAGATATCCACACGTGTCAGCCAACACAAAAAGAACGTTGAAGATGAAAAATGGGACATTTCGGGTATAACTAACCATGCTAAAGACTGTACCCAAGGACTTAATTGGAACGAAGCTAGGCTTTTAAAGACTGAAGAGAACAAATTTGATAGAAAAGTGCGAGAAGCATTGGAAATCCAATTCCGTCAGACGGCGCCACATAGTGACCATGGTCTTAATTTAGACGATGGTCAGTATGTGACATCTAGGTTTTGGAAGCCAATGCTCTCGCACATTAGGGAGAAGACACTACATTGACTTTTTTGACGTCAAAAAATTCAAGGTAGCGCCTTCAACCGTTTGTATTGTTTAGACCTGATGAAGACCTGCACCAAGCAGGTCGAAATATTGTTTACACGAAAAATATATACAGAATGACCATTAAAATGTTATTTAAATTAAAAGGGTAAAAAAGTGACAATTTTTGAAACTCATGTTTAACGGAAACGATTGATACCATCGCATAGAGTACGAAATTCTGAGCAAAAAAGTATACTACAACGTCCCATACTTAAACACATGAGAAGATACGGTCATTTGAAGTTTAAAATACTGTTAGTTCGAATACGATTGACGTAAAATTTTGTCTAAATCATAATCAATGAAGGGTTTGCTTAATTCAAAGATTTCTGTCGTCTGTCGTGACCTCATAAGGGAAAACCCAGCAAAATTGATCATATCCTTTCTATACTAGATAATACCAAAGTTCAAAAAAGAATGGCAACATTCTATCCAAATACATTTAATCTAAACAACTCTAATAGACTTGTCTGTAACTTTTTGGCGAGCTTGTAATAATCTAATAAACAAACTTATCTTTATTGATATAAAGTTGGATATATATCAAATAGAGAAGTGAAAAGTTCACAATAAAAGCTAAAATACGAGCACAGAAACTTCTTTCCAACTTCTTTAGAAACTAAAGTAAAATCTTCCATCTTCGAAAAAAAACACTCTTTGTTTTTGATAAGTTTTTCAGAAAAACCATATTGCTTTATTTTCTCAAAACAATATATGGCGTTTTTCTAGAAAACCAACTTTGACCTGTGTTCACTTACTTATGAAAGAGAAGGACATGAAATATTTAGTATCCAATCAAGAGAAATATAGTTCAATGATTAATGGACAATATAAAAACACGACCTTTGAGCTTGTTTACCATCATGAAAATAAGTTACTCTTTAAAAGTTCCGAATGAAGACCACGTTCTCAAAATGCTGCATTGCTTTACTAAGGATTCCAATAGATTCGGAGGTATTACCGACCAGGTTATCAGAAAGCTTAACACTACTTATAGTAGAGGTCAAGGTACTTACTGAACTTTAAATGGCCATGAATACAGAAACAACTAAAAACAAAAACTTTTTGAATGTGAAATTCTTTTTCGATTGCTATAAAACAGGATGGTATTTGGAGCATAATTCGGGCCACAGAAACACCTACAAGACAAACTTTCGGTACAAATCCAAAGCGTCAATTTTCTAGTTTCTAAAACGAGGCTCCTAACCGAAGAACAGTACCGCTGAAAGAAGACTAAATACCTGTCGTTCTTCGATGATTAAGATAAACTCGATCGCAAACAAAATGAGATATCCAATATAAAAGCCATGCCACAATGATAAGAATAGCAGTGTCAGCACGTGCGACGCGTACTTGTTTCCGAGGAAGATCAATCTCTTGAAAACATATCTAAAGAATGCAAAAAAAACAGAAGTCAAAAACCTGTTTACTGTATTATAACTATGGAAGATACCAATATCAAGCAACACAGAGCACCCCTTAAAATTTTAAAAATATTGTTTAATGTATGCTATACTTTCACTAGTTTGAAGCCTAAAATATCCCCCTCATCTAACAATTTTCATGTTTGCACCATCGATTCGTGAAATATTCTTCCTTAGGGAACACTAAGCAATAATATTAATAATTGTTATAAATGCAAAATCTCTCAATAATGTAACGTGATCGACACATGATTCCCTTTTATACCAGATAAAGTAGATAACAAAACAAAGGGTCGAAGTAGATAGAAAGCGTCTAGTTTAGCGACTTTGCAGTGTTTTGAAAACTCACGAACCTTCCAGCCCATTGACTTGTATTGATGTTGAACCCTTCCAACATGTCCTAAAGTGAAGTAGAAATGATACAAATTATAAAAGGAACTTTCTGAAATAGTGATTTTAAAAGGGCGATACATTTTCAGTGGCCCCTGCATCTCCGTAGAACAAAAATTTCTGACTTTGGAAATTCCAAAAAGATACCAGACCGTACAGGAAGTTACCCTTTCAATTTCCATATAATTGAGTACTTTGTTGTCAAAATTCTTAAATTTAAATTAAAAATTCGATTCTTTACTTGGAAGAAAGCACCAAACAAGACTCTACGGAATTTGAAATTCCTGACACCATCCCATTTAGCTTTCCCGTCTTTGGTTCCAGCATAAGCAAGACCTGTGATCATGCATACACTTTCCTAAAAATTACAAAAATATCAAGTGAGAGCTCGATTAAACTTAAAAAAACTTTTGTGATATATTTTGAAGCACACTCTAATTTATTTTGGCTTGAATGTTGTTAGGTAGAAAACAACTGACAGAAGTAAAAGAAAAAGTTTACCTGAAAAATATAATGTATACAAAATAAGCCCTCGAGAGTTGAAAAACAACTGATTCTTTAGTAGATAAAACAGTTCTTCTAGCTTTGACTGACAATCAAAATAATTATTCAGCACTACTTTTTGTGACAAAATTAAACTTCCAAAAAGGTTTAAGCTCTCCACAGACGATAAAAAAATACTCACACAGAAATACCAGATAGTGACGTATTTACAAAAATGGATATGATAAGTCAATGTAATTTGTGTGCATTTCGTAAAAAATGGTTTTGCCTGAGATAAAAGAAAATAAAAGAAAATATGCTAAGCTAATTTTGGACAAACATAATACAGACAAAGTATAGTATGATGCTGAGACTCTTGTCTCATATTGTATTTTTCTGAACCATCTAATATCATCTAATAATGTACCAAAGGAAGATAATGGGAATGGGTAGTTCTTATCACACTAAATTTTAAGCCTTTCTCTAACTCTATAACTCGTTTAACCCCTCTATTTAACAAAACAGCTTACCAAGAATTCTTCTCCGTGAAGAGCTGAAGCAGGATATTGTGGATCATAGATAGAAAAGACAGCAATGGCAACAAGACCACCAACAACTCGCTTGAAGGCTGAGAAAAACCTGAAAAAAACGATTGATATTTTAGTTCCTTCTTTTATGTGAAATTTCAAAATTTTAAACAGCTCTAAAGGTACTCACTCACCTGGTACTACCTGGATGGTATAAATCCTTCAAAGTATTTTGAATCTCTAAAACATTAGCATTAGCAAGCTTTATATAGGTTGATATCAATAGTTTCTAGATCGTTTGCAAACTTGAAATTGTGCATTTACCTTGAGTTTTTAGCTTCCAGTCCCTCTTTGTCAATCAGTCTGTCCTCTACAAATTTGATATAACGTTGAAAGGAGAACTAGAAAATGAACAAAGGAGAAATGATCTACCAAGTTTAAAAAGTTTGCATCTCATTTTGTGTGATTTTAGTGATTTAATCTTTTTATGAAGTCCCACCTGAAAGTCAGCATAGTTTCTAGAGGGGTCAAGACCCCCCCCCCCCCTTAGGTAAGAGGACCCCCCCTTAAGTGCTAACCTCCCCTTCGGAAATTCATTTAAAATTTCACATCCCCTCTTAGAAAATCAGTATAAATGAAACGATTGTACAAGAGTCATAATTAGGAAGATCCCCCTTTATCTAAAAAGACCCCCTCCTTAGGTAAGAAGCCCCCCCTTAACTGGCAACCCCCCTTAGGAAAGTCATACTTTTAGCACCCCCCCCCCTTGTTTTTGGTTCATCAAAACCCAAGACCCCTCCTCCCTCCTAAATGTAGGGGGTAGAAACTCTTTAAGAGTTTTTTTATTCAAAATAACTCTGAAAAAAATGTACACTGAAAAAAACTTTTGTAGTGACTGGTTCCAATAATAGAATAACGTAAACTAATTTAGTAACATTGAATAAACATGCTGCTCTGAGAAACAGACATTATTAAAAGTACAACTTGATTTCCATGTTATAGAAATTTCCTGACCTGTGGTCCAGCCATAAATCCACCAAAGAAATAAGAGTAACCACAAATCTAAAAGATGATGGTACAAAGTAAATTCATGAAAATATACAATATTTTGAGAACTAAATAAGTAAGTAGTCATTATTAGTAAGATTAAATGACAAACACAGTATGTTATTTAAATAAAAGATATAAGATATATAATACCAGTATTAGATCCCAAACAAATATTTCACCTCTAAGAAGGTAGGAGTTCCTTCATATCTTGTTAGTAGAAGCTCTCCTTTGAGTTTGCTTTTGTCCTTCTTACCATCGTAACAATCCCAAGCCAAACCTAAGTAGGAGAATAGTATGCGGTATTTAAAATACATGATGGTGTATATCAGTAATGGTGTAGAGCATCTAAGAGTTTTACCACTTTTATTTATAACTAAAATGGTTGCAAAATAATTAACAACTAACAAAAGGAAAGGCTATAGTCTCTCAAAAGCTCATAATCATTATGATACACCCAACATTTTTAAGTAGCCGTAAATGTTCCTCAAAAGCTCTGCCATTAACATCATAATTTACTGGAGAAGCAACTTACCAATCAATCTAAGACATAGAATACATTGGGGTGTTGTCCATTTGACATCATAGCCATCTGATGCATAAAACACATAAGCTCCTAACATGTAAGTCTATAAGATAATAGGAAAAGCAATAAAATAAAGTTTATCATCACTAATAAAGACTTTTCCCTACAGAGGGAAAATGAGAGTAAAGAATGGCACAATCCAAGCCCTATTTCTAATTAACAATGTAACTGTACTATCAATTTAACAAAAAAAATCATCCTAAACCCAATGTTCTGAGACAGTAAGTTATGTATTCTATTTTTAAGTCAGATGATATTATATTGAGAATTGACTAAATTCTTATTTCATAATGAGAGTTTTTTTTAAATTTCTCCTAGCGAAAGTATTACGATAGCCTTTCGCAGCAATGTACTCGGAAAAAAAAAATAGAAAACGAAAGTATAACTAACACGGTGTAGAAACGTAGAAACTTCTAGAATATTCTCGAATAGATTCAAAAAATGGACTCACTTGCTAAAATAAAACCTAGTTTGAGACCGCAAAATGCACAGTTAACGTAACCAAGCATTTGTAAACATTCCTCTTGAGAGTTTTTTTAATGGCCGCTCGAGCTTGAGTTGTATCATTATAATGTTTTTTGGTTTTTTTAGAGTATTTAAAGAGATTTGTATTCGTTTCAAGTTGTACTTAGTATTTTATGTTTGTGTAGTTAGTGAATGTACCAATATTAACTATTACAGTGCTAGGGATCTTGAAATAGATTTAAAGAGTTATATATACTTTTCGAACATCTCCACCACATTACACTTCACTACAACAACACAGGTATGATCTTCTATTTTTTGTAGGAAAGAATGTGTAGTCATTGGAAGTGATAGAAGAAACACCTTTTGTGTAGGACGCAACGTTCTCCATGTTGAATACTCCTTTTGGCGAACGCGACGGACTATTGCATGAATAATTGCTCCACAACCACCACTTCAGTAGTAAGTCCATAGATGCAGGTAAAACAAGCAAGCGGGAAATTGGCACGCTAACATTCTCCTAAATTAGCACGTCATAAGGCTGCGAATCCTCTTGCGCATCACTCAATAAAATATTAGCTTCACGGTAATTTCTGGCCCGAATGGGTGATGTAATTCGATATGCGGAACTAAGTCAATAGGTTGTCACGTTATCCCAAACGAATATATAATTAATAACTCCACTGAATCCAGCATTAAAACAATAATAAGGAAATATATCTAGTTACACGTGTTTATACTAAATATACTTTCGTTTGTTACCGTAAGCTGGTCTATTGTGTCGACACCCCTCATCTAATTCCATCACCCTTCTTTGAAGATAGGAATAACAGGAAGGTTGATTTGTCTGATAGTTGTTTGGGAAAACGCGTCAACCTATGACCAATTGACCTAATTTGTATATTAAATTACTCCAGCCATTCAGGCCAGAAATTATTTGCTCCGTACAACGGAAATAAAACTCTTATACTTCATAGCCAATATGAACAAAACTTATACATCAGGTAATATCTAATTTCCTGCTGGTTTTACTTGCATTTACTGAAGTATAGAGGTATCATATATTTAAGCTTTCGTAATAAGTACAATAAGCAGTCGTGTTAGCCTAAAGGAGTATTGACAAAAGATCTTTTATTTCTCTGACTGCTAAGCAAGAAATAAATAGTAAAAATCAGCGATTTGGAGCTTCTTATTTTTTCAAACAGAAAGTACCCCACAGTAAGTTAGACATTAGACTAACTTACTGTGGGGTATGTTGTGATGCTTGAGTTTTTCATTATATGAAGACCTTTTGCTAGTTAGGATGTCATGTTGAATAATTAAACTCCAGCATTATAAAAAATTGACACATTAATGCATATTATTTTATTAAGCGACCGTAGTACAGTGGTAGAGCATCCGGCTACGTTTCGCAAGGTTGTGGGTTCAACCCGCAGCCGGGTCATACCAAAGATTCCCAAAATGGTACTTGATGCCTCTCTGCTTCATGCTCAGCAACTAAGAGAAGGATCAAGGGTAAGTGGAGAAATCCAGGGAGAAAGAGTGGCGCCCTACCTACCTTCGGGTAGATAACTATCGAAAGAGGAGCCTTCGGGTCGCCTCCAACTGCGGTCGCAGACTTACTTACTTACTTATTTTATTAAGTTTACATTCGTGTTTCTTATCATTATTTTGATGCTGGAATTTTAATTATTCAACATGACATCCTAACTCGCAACCTTAATTTTAAAAAGGCCTAAGTCCATAGCCATTTAATTTTAAAAAGGCCTAAGTCCAAAGCCATTTAATTTTAAAAAGGCCTAAGTCCAAAGCCATTTAATTTTAAAAAGGCCTAAGTCCATTTTTCACATTTCTAGAAAAAGCCAAAAAACTTTTGTTGTCTATAACTTGCTACATATCTATTTTCTACTGTCGATGTAATGTTTTTCTGGTTTTTATGCCTAATACAAAGTTTTTTAAGCTTGCATTGGTCCAATATGACATTTTTATGTTGAGTAGGGTTCAAAAGTAATGATGTATTGGACTTAGGCCTTTTTAAAACTAAAAAAGTTTTCTGAAAATTGGACTTAGGCCCTAGTTTGTTTTAAACAATTGGGCCTAAGTCCAACAAAAGTTCTATTAAAGGGCATAAGCCCACAAATTTCATTTCTGCCCTTAATTACTGTAGGAAATAATAAAAGTAATACGACTAAATCTTTAAATTGTTTCAGAAAATTAATGGGCCTAAGTCCTAAGAAAGTTTTATCAAAGGGCCTAAGTCCACAATAATAATGAATTTCTTCTCTTTTTTAATACTGTAGGAAATAACGATAAAATGTAATTCAAAAGTCATTCAAAATTTTAACACAAAAGAGTTTAAAGAATGTTATGAGCCCATTTACCATTAATCATCACAATAGGCATGCCTAGAGTCTTATAACATAGCCTATAAGATAAGTTACATATAAAAGATTGTTGTTGCTGGTTAGGTTAAAATCAACGTTTTGCGCAATTTATTTTTTTCGTTCATACTTCAAGCTTGATTATTGCAGTTCTGGCTTTTTTTAGCTATTTTGATTGAAAGGGAGCTTTTTTTGTTGTGAGATTATACATAAGAAATATTTTTCCATTCTGCTTAGTATCTGTGTACTATACACAGGGGGTGTTAGGGTTAAACTTCAAATTGTTTGTTTACTATTTGTGTACTATTCTGCAGTTTGGGACAACAATCAAGTACATATAGTACCATTACAGTTTACTACAGTAGGACACTAGCAGCCAATTCGATTGACTTCAAAATATGCCATTTTTGCCCTGATTGCCAATTATTTTGCATTCGATTGACAAAAATTTGGCAAATGTGGCAAAATTTGAGTGCCATAAATGCCAAATAAAAAAGATGTGGTGAATGTGGCATTCTTGGCATTTTTGGAACTTACCTCCATATGTCTCCGTACAAAACACTGTTCCCACGAGACCTGTGTTCTTTTCGCTCCAATTTTGCCACTTTTGCCAAAGATTTTGAAAAATAGAAGACCTTCCAATGCTAAAGCAAAACAATGTCGATCGGCAATTTGATTGGTTAAAAAATCGTTCGCTTTACAAACGCCGACAGAAAACTGCTGACTAAGCATCACAAAACGGAAGTCATAATGGCGGCGTAGCGATGTACAAATTTGCCATGAAGCTGTGATCTTTTGACATTAAAATTGTAGATTTGGCAAAGTTGGTGAGTATGGGAAATTTGGAAGTCAATCGAATTGGCTGTAGATATGTTTGGTCAAAGTTATGTATTCAGTTAGGAAGTTCAAAAAAAGACATTTTAATCGGAATCTGGTCAAGAGATTTGAGTGCTATACCCATTTCTCTTTTCCAATAAAAGTGAGCTTTTCCTTTGAGGTCATAGAATACAGAATGTATTAAAGCCTTAAGCAGCCTTAAGACTTAAGTGAAAGTGAAGAAAAACTTGCTAAAGTAAAAAAAAAACATCTTAAACAGTTTTCAAGTAAGGCTGTTAAGGAAAATTCATTATCAGTAATTTTTAAGGATAACTTTGAAATCTTTATGTAAATGAAATACCTTATTACACGAATATTACTAGACAAGTATTCAACGGCCTTGAAATTAACACGCATAAAATTAACACGAATTTTATTTGCTTTTTCAAGGAAACCACACCTGGTTTTAATTAAGGGGGTTTTTATTAACACGAAAGTTTTCAATTCGTGTTAATAAAATGACTAGTAATATTCGTGTAATAAGGTAAAAACTTTTCCTAGACAAAATAACTAAGTTATCTCCAAAATTGATCATTTTTTGTTCGCAAAAGCAGAATTTAGTTAAAAATTGATCAGAATTTCGGAATTTAGATAAAATTTGTTCTCAACAGTCAGTCAGTCAGTCGATGTCCGACTGAAAATCTTTTGTGTTGGTCATGATGTCCGAATGAAATCTCTTACTTAGCTTATTCTTTTAACACTCGCTTCCTTTGTAGCTCTCAAAAGTGTTTCTAAAGTTTACTTTAATTGACTGCGTTCTTGGTGATTTTATTAACGGTTGTTTCTAAGATCACTTTTTTATTGACTAGTTTTCTCAATAACTTTCAAGAGTGTTTCTGAGATCACTTTTATCAACTCGCTTTCTTCGTAACTTTCAAGGGTGTTTCAAAGTTAACTTTTATCGACTCGCTTTCTTCGTAACTTTCAAGAGTGTTTCTAAGATCACTTTTATCAACTCGCTTTCTTTGTAGCTTTGAAGGGTGTTTCTAAAATCATTTTTGTCGACTTGCTCTCATCGTAACTTTTCTTTGTTTCTAAGTAAGATCACTATTGTCAATTCGTTTTCTTCGTAACTTTCAAGGGTGTTTCAAAAGTTAACTTTTATGGACTCGCTTTCTTCATAACTTTCAATGGAGTGTTCCTAAGATCACTTTTATCAACTCGCTTTCTTCGTAACTTTCAAGGGTGTTTCAAAGTTAACTTTTATCGACTCGCTTTCTTAGTAACTTTCAAGGGTGTTTCTAAAATCATTTTTGTCGACTTGCTCTCATCTTAACTTTCTTTGTTTCTAAGTAAGATCACTATTGTCAATAAACTCTTCTTGAGATGCATAAATTTATTGTTGTCCTCGTTTTCAAACAGATTTCATTGCCAATTTAAATTCCCAAAAGGCAAACATTAACTCTAAAACAAAAGTACTTGAAATTCAAAATGTCTCATGAGATGCAAACAACACAATTATCATTGTGAATATGTAATTTTATAGCAATGAAATCTGTTTGAAAACGAGGACAACAATAAATTTATGCATCTCGAGAAGAGTGTATTCGTTTTCTTCGTAACTTTCAAGGGTGTTTCAAAAGTTAACTTTTATCGACAATATTTCTAAGATCACTTTTATCAACTCCCTTTCTTCGTAACTTTCAAGAGCGTTCCTAAGATCACTTTTATAAACTCGCTTTCTTCGTAACTTTCAAGGGTGTTTCTAAAATCATTTTTGTCGACTTGCTCTCATCGTAACTTTCTTTGTTTCTAAGTAAGATCACTATTGTCAATTCGTTTTCTTCGTAACTTTCAAGGGTGTTTCAAAAGTTAACTTTTATCGACAATATTTCTAAGATCACTTTTATCAACTCCCTTTCTTCGTAACTTTCAAGAGCGTTCCTAAGATCACTTTTATAAACTCGCTTTCTTCGTAACTTTCAAGGGTGTTTCTAAAATCATTTTTGTCGACTTGCTCTCATCGTAACTTTCTTTGTTTCTAAGTAAGATCACTATTGTCAACTCGCTTTCTTCGTAACTTTCAAGGGTGTTTCAAAAGTTAACTTTTATCAACAATATTTCTAAGATCACTTTTATCAACTCGCTTTCTTCGTAACTTTCAAGAATATTTCTAAGATCACTTTTTTACTGACTCGCTATCTTCGTAACTTTCAAGGGTGTTTCTAAGATCACTTTTATCGAATCAATTTCTCTGTTACAGTAACGAATTGTTCCAAGGTCACTTTTATTTTACCTACTTGCTTTCTACGTAGCTTTCAAGACTGTATAATTTTAGAAAAAAATATACACTGAATGACCGACAGGATTTGGAGTTTGACAGACAGGATTTCATTGCTGTCGGACATGATGTCGAATTGACTAAAAATATTTATTTGCAGCCCTGAACACGAAACAGCTTGTTTTTTCAACCAAGTATGATATAGTAAAGTATACTAGATAATATTAGAATAATTAACAAAATTCAAAAGCACTTCTGAAAAGTAAGTTACATGGAAAGGTTTCAGTAAAACACAAAAAAAAGTTTGATAAATTGACTTATAAAAGCTAGACTGTCAATCAAGCACGTGCAAGATATCAAAGGCAAGATAGGAAACAGAAATGAAAGATAAAGAAAGGAAAGGGAAATCAAACATAAAACGCTTGTGTGCTGCAAGACCAGCTTCACTACAGGACTTATGCTGAACTACCTACACAATTAAGTTTGATTATAGTAGACCAGGTTTGTGCGGCACCTGACCCAATTTTTGCAAACAGAACTTTTTTTGAAATGGTGCACAAGGTGCCACGAAATCAGAAACAAAGAAACCTCAGGTTATGCAGGGCAAGTACGCCAGACCTTGAGACTGAGACTAGTTCAGCCCGCATACCCACGGCAAATAATGGAAGATTCTTAAATGCTAAAACACCCGAAGTCCCATCAGGAAAATTTAGGGGGGAGTAAACAACACTATGCAAAACCCACTGACCACCCCAATAGAAAATCTTCAAAAATCTCCCCCACCTGGGTTTTTACAAGATCACCCCACCCTTGCAAAGGAATCTTCTCACTTTGCACCTGGGTGAAATTCAAGGTAGTTTCAGTCACCCCATTCAATCTTTCAAACAAAACCTTTTATAAGCTTTCCTAAGCTTCAAACAAAATTGCTTATAATGCAATAGATCGTAAAAAAACACAAACCTTGAGAATATACAATACCATAGAAATTGACCAAAAAAACATTGACTACTGAAAACCTGTCATACTAAACTAATTTGATCCATTTAGGCCCTAGTGGACTAGATCCTTTGAATGGACTTAGGCCCTTTGAGTATGGACTTAGGCCCATTAAACATGGACTTAGGCCTATTAAATGGACTTAGGCCTTTTTAAAATTAAAGTTTTCTTTTGCGATGGACTTAGGCCCATGATCTATAAACACTGGATGGACTTAGGCCTTTTTAAAACTAAACACACTTTTTATCTAACCTTCATCAAGAAATTTGAAGGCCTTTTAAGCATAAAATCTTTACATTATACACATCAAAAGAAAGCTAGTGACTCATAGATGCAAAAAATACAAAAAACTCATTTTTCATAAAAATGGACTTAGGCCTCTTTAAAATTGAGGGGTAAGTGGACTTAGGCCTTTTTAAAATTGAGGGGTAAGTGGACTTTGGCCTTTTTAAAATTGAGGGGTAAGTGGACTTGGGCCTTTTTAAAATTAAGGTTGCGAACTATGGTAGTAAAAGGTCTATTCAATATGACAGTGTGTCACTAGGGGGAATTCTCTACATCACTCCAAAAGAAAAAGGACAATGAATGTCTCAACTATGAAAAGACAAAGATTTTTTAAACAAAAAGTTCATGATTATGTCAGTTAATAGAAGGGGTCTGCAGGTATTATCTGCCCCTCTCGTCAACAGTATAACAGAAAGAGTCAGATCCAGATTCTTTGACTAAAGTAGATCAAGTCCATCGAGTCTACATGTTCTGAAATAGAACAGAATACTTGTTAGAGGTGATTTTATTTATTTTTTGTTAATTAAAAGTAGTATTTTGTTGGAAAGATAATTTTGTGTGTATGAATTTTAGAAAACGGAAATCTTAAGGTTCTAGTATCTCTGTTCTAATATAACTAGTAAGTATAAAAAGTGTCTTCCCGGTTTCCGTCCATTTTGACCTGAAAACCTAATTTTTTTAATTTTATATACATGGTTAGAGGTACATTATTGCTACATTCTTATCCTGCTTTTTTCCAAGGAACATTTTAAGCCTAATTTGAGGTTTGTAGCACGAACAGCGCAGATTTTAGGTTTTATTTCCAGGCAAAAACAAGTGTCTTCCTGGTTTCGGTCCATTTCGGCCTAAATAGCTAATTTTTGAATTTTATATATGTGGTAGAGGTATGTAATTGCTACATTCGATTCCTACTTTTTCCCAAGGAACATTTTAAGCCTAATTTGAGGTTTGTAGCACAAATAGAACAGATTTTAGGTTTTATTTCCAGGCAAAACCCAGTTTCTTCCCGGTTTCGGTCTATCTCGGCCTAAATACTTAATTTTTTAAATTTATATACATGGTAGAGGTATATAATTGTTACATTCTAATCAGATGTCTCTCTACTGTAAGGGTAATTTTTTCGTCTATTCGATTCTGACTTGTACCTCGGGCTTTTAATTCTTTATTTTATCTATTTAATAATCGTACAAAAGGCGAAATTTTCGACTATCAGTCGTCTTGTTTTAATATAAAAGCACCTATGCACCAATAAAGTCAATAAGTCAGATATAGAGATACTTGGGAAAGTTCTTAAAGGGTTGCAAAAATTGAATCCTAAATTGAAATAACGAAAGATATCTTATAACTTACCATGTGAAAAAGAAAATTGAAAATGACATTGGCCATAGTTCCACCAAAGAATATCAATGAAATGTGTGTGACAAGTACACTTAACAATGGAAACACCATGTCAGTACCTGAAAAAATAGAACATGTTTCAGGACCGTTCAAAATAGCTGACTACAATTATGATTGGAATTCAACTTTTAAAACGTGGAAAACCTTTTTTAGTAATAGAAAACTGATTTAAAAACTCTAAAATAGCACTATACTTAAAAAAGTGTACTTAGAAAAATGGGATGAGCTGGAGTTTTTATAAGATACTTCACTAATTGGTCATTTGAAGTGATAGAGATGACGCGTTCTTTAGAAAAAGTAACAAAATTGTTTTATTATTGGTTAACGACCAACCAAATCAAATAAGAGCTTGTAAAAACTCCAGCTTGTCCCAGAAAAATGAGCCTTCAAACATTAAAATTTCTTTAAAAGTAAATCATTGACTTACCAAAACAAAAGTATGAGATGAGCATTCCACACAATGCAATGTATAAATGCTACAAAAGGAAAAGAAGAATTGAGAATGAGGTAGACTTTCTTTCTCCTTTAAGCAACCCAAAGCAGTTAACTTGATTGAAAATATTGAACGAAAGATATAAAATTTTCTCAAATTTAAAGAAACACTTACTCTAAAATTAGCTGCTTTTCTTGGTAACAATAAGAATATCAAGGCAAAAGGAAAACCTGAAGAACAATGAAAATGTTGGTAAAGAGATGCTGTAATTCCTTGATAGAAACTGCACAAGTCAATGGTTGGAATAATTATAAATTATTTTGACAGTTCCAATACTAAGGCAATACCAACAACCAAACAGTAAATGATTCGTTAATTGATTGTTTCTAGTGAAATCTTTCCTTATTCAAAACCAATTCTTATTCTCTTTCTCATTGATCTGGATTGATGCTTAGTAATGTTTAAAGTTGGTGATATCATTCAAACAAAGATTAATAATTTTGCAAATACCATCAGTTGATAGTATATAATTTGAATGGAAAGTCACAATCAATCAGATTGATATTATTTACATTTTAAGTATACAATGCTAAAACTATTACAGAAAACTTGCACTACTTACCCATTACAATACCAATAAAAAATCTCAAAGGAGGTTCAGCAATTCCAAGGGTTTTACAAAGCCCATCAAGATTGATGAATTCAAAACCATGCTTACTTCCTTTGAAGAATTCATTAGGAGTAGCCATTTTTGTTAGTTCAAGTCTAAAATACAAGGTTGAAAAACTTGACTTCCTTAAATCCATGTTTTTTCAAATTTAGTAAACTAAATTTTATCATTCTTTATTCTAAGGCTTGTTTTCTATTATTCTCAACATTTTTTAGTAAAGAGCATTTTGAACATTCAAACAACATTGCATTGAATAGATTTTCCGCAACTTTGGTACCTTGTCTTTAATCAATGTTCCAGATCTTAGGGTTTCGGGCGAAATAATCCTCCCTCCTAAACGCCCATAAACACCCAGCAGGTGGTTAAATTTGATCTGCCAATCATTTTTCTAAAGAAGAGCATGCGGTGAGATTAAAGGTGTCTGAAATTAATGGCAAAGCTTTGTGAATATAATTATAGTCCGAAATATGTTTTCCATAGATTTTGTGTAAGGGTAGCATTACAGCTTTCAATTGATGTAAAAATCATTTTTCGTAGCTCCTTTCTATCAAAAGTAGCAAATGTTCTTCTTTGTTTTTCTTCACTTTCTTGGAAGAATTTTGAAAAAATAATAGTGGACAGCACATGTAAAATATCCGTCCAAAGATATATTCCAATTCTTTTATCATACGACAACTGGTTGAAAAGGTATGACCAACCAAAAATAAAGGTATGACCAAAAATAAAGACACTGCCCACCTTTTTGACACGTATACTTTATTACGTACACTTATATACTTTATAAACTTTTTATTACCCCTGGATAATCCAAACACTCGACTGGTATGAATAATCAGTTCGGACACAGCTGGTGTCCGTCAGAGTGTGCTAAAATGCTAAAGAAAAGTCGCGAATTTTGCATAATGAAACACCAGACACGCGATTTATTTTAACTTTTTCGGGCTACAATCACAAACAACTTGTGTTCGCGTCGTCTGACTGATTGATAATTTTTCTAAATATTCTGATTATATTTTGAGTCGGGAAGTCAGGGGAAGTTGCAAAATTGTTGAAATTTTATCCAATTCCATCCTTCGCTTCACCCCCATCTTTACTTTTACGGAAGAATTCAATTTCAAAATATAACGGAGATGATATCCAACCCTGTCCTATACCGTAGCTTTGTATAATGCCAACACAACTTTTCTAATTCTGCAATAACAACTATCTGGTCTGCAAAGTAGTTACAAGTAGTTAGAGTGATTTTTTCAAGCAGCTTTTATTAAAAAGGTTTTTTTATAAACAATTTAAAGACCAGATATTACCGTAATCGGTAATATTGCAAGTAATATACCGTAATCCATATTATCCTACGTAATATACCGTAAGTTGGTCTAATGTCGACATCCATCTTTAATTTCGATACCTGCTTTAGAGTTAGGAATAATATTAATATGAAGGTCGGAATCGCTGATGGAAACTATCTTATTTACTTAGCGATCAGGGAGGAAAAAATCTTTTGTAAATCAGTGATCCTGACCTTCCTATTATTTGTATCTCTAAAAAAGGTGTCGAAACAGGTTGAAATTAGGACAGGAATGTAGACATTACTTAGACCAACTTACAGTATGATGAAATTAGACAAGGTATATATGTCAATATTAAATGAAGTTACAGTAGGTTTGTGGGAACATGTTAGGCGACCATTGGAAAAATTGTTCTGTTCGGATTGCAGTGGTCGTAAAAAAATATATGCAGGCGGGCAGGCATTCGGAAAGATTTCCAGGTTTTTTTAAATTGCGTCAGAAAGCTAATTTTCTTCTTCAGATCAGGGTGGACTGTCTTTTTGTGTTATTGCGAAGTATAGCTAAATACCCTCAACTGCTTTAACTTGGGACGATTGGTCGAAACATGAGACTGGTTGATATATCTGGCCTGTATTTTCACTTACTGTTAAATCTCTTTGACAACAAATTTGTTTTGATACTTCCACCAAGTTTATCAACCGCACTTTCTGTCATAACATGTCACAATAACTTTCACTGATAGCGCGCTCTTTTTAACTTTTTGTTTTCATTAAAAATGACCGGACGCTGATTGGAGAATTAAAGAACGCCCGCGTCTAGCCGCCTATTGCCTGATGAGTTTAACAAATAACGAGTTTGTAACTTGCCGCGCGAGTGATGTCAAACGCTCCATCGTTTTGCCACTTATTTGTTCTTCTTCGTTCCAGACACTCTCGCGTGTGTTCCACTATGGAACAACTTTCATACTGTATTTCGATTTAAAAGCCTACTCGGTGCGGAAGAGTATAGAGTGTATTTTTTTGATAAGCCGTTCATTAACTCAAATCAAATGACTTTGGAGGTTTGGTGAAAGGGTGGCCGAATTGCCGTCCCATGTTTTGTCAGATAGTCCCAAGTTAGAGCAGTTGACGGTAATGCTGTTCTCACTCTTAGTTTCAATCTAATTTATCAGTGTTATTTGTTTTGGTTATGTTCGCTTGTTCTTTATACAGAAGAGCTATAGAAAAAAGCTAATAATACTACTAATACTAATAATACTACTAAAGCGAGAACTAATTTTGACGAATTTGGCGAATTTAGACAAAATTCGCCAAAATTAGTTCCTGCCAAAAATTAAAAAAATTCATCAATCGCCAAAATAAGTTCTCACCAAAATTAAAAATTTTCAGGAATTTTGCCGCTCGTCAAAATTAGTTCCCGCCAAAATAAGTTCCCTTAAGGTACGTTAAAAGCACAATTTGGTTTTTCTGGATTTTTTCCCAATTCTCTGCATTGGAAAATCAGACAGTGGAAAATATGATGCGGGCAGGTGCAAAACGAACAGAACTATTTTTCAATGGCTGCCTTTTTATCTCCCCTACCCTAGCTAGTCAAGACTTCCTTTCACTTTATCTTTATTACGTGCGAGGCAGTGTGTGCTAAAATATTTTGATTTCACTTTCAATTTCAAGCCAAGGTCTTAGCAACAGGACTTGCATTCATAAACGGGGCTGGGTAAAAAAATCTCAACATAGAGTTCAAAAAAAATACCAATCATCGTATAGAGCACTAAAAAATACCCCCTTTCTATGTTTAGTTTGTTCTTGGATTATACTGTAACTAAAATTATCTTAAAAAAACCTTTGTCCCCCATCAGCCCGCGCTGTACCCGCTTCAATTCTTAGATAGTGAATAAGAGAGGTGTGCTTAGCTAAGCCGTGCTTGCAGGCGATTAAATTTTTGTTTAATTATCTTGTATATTTCAACGTGGTCTTTAACCAATGAAAAGGATGATTCAACGCCTGTTAAAGAAAATAACGCCTTATTCTCCAACTAGAGGTTATCTTGCGGTCGCGGCACGTGCCTTTGTTGGTCCAGGCTTTTGGCTATTTCTTTACATTTGCCGTTAAATTCCAGGATTGCACAATTGCCTGAGGTAGGGCTGCCAGTCGAAATTTCAAACTTACTTTTCAAATTCAAAACCTATGCCATTTGAAAGCCCTTATCATAAAGAGAAAAAATGAGGAGTCATTTACCTGGCAAAAAGTTTTAGTTCTTGAGATATATCAATATTTACAGCTCCTTACGGTAGGGTGCGCACTCATCGGGATTTTTTGCAACAAGGAAGAATTTACAAAAATGAAATTCAATGCAGTAGTACTTACCTTTAAATCATCCAAATCTGTTCATTCTTTTTTTTAAATCAATCAGGAATTATCAGGGAAACAAGTAAAAGAAACTGCATCCAGGTATCTATTTTCTTTCCAAAGATATTGATGTTTTTCGAAGTCAAGGTGAAAACACGACTTAGCGCTGACCACGGCACCGGAAAATTCTCGACCCACATTGAAACAAATGGCTGTCACTATTGAGCTGGTTCATCTTTTCAATCGCGGTTTTTTTAGTAAACCCAGGGTAAGATTAGGCTACAATCTATCACAATACGCTTTATTTGAAAATCTACAGGCCGTCTGGAATTTCGAAAAATAGAAGAAATTGCTATTTTTTAACAAGATTGCGGATTTTTTCATTTAAGCGCCATACACCATCTGAAAGCTGAGGATTTCAGCTTTCTAGTGGTAAAATTTGTTTTTAGCTATCATTTCCAGCTCATTAGCGATAAAGCTAAAGTTTTTAACAGTCATTGGGCCGATTTTCAGACCGCACCGGCAAAACTCCCCACACCCTGCCACACGGAAGACTAGATTTCATCCGCCGTTTTTGGCGCGATTTTGGTGCTTCCGAAAATTATTTCTTGCTGGCGTGGTGTAAGGAGGCGATTACTACTTACGGTAACAAGACTCCCCAGCTAAATTCCAAGATTTTTTGGTAACTCAGTTTCGATTTCGCTCAACCAAATCTTGGCAAGGTAGCACGCATGCACAAAAAACAAAAATTGGGGTTTTACCTTGCGCGGCCTTGAAAATCTGTCAACCAGCTTCAAACATTTGTTTACTACGAATGAAGTGAAAAAGGTATATATTGAAAAACGTTTTCACATTTGAAAAAAGAAGAAGCTTTTGGCTTTCGCAAAACATCCACGCGTTTAGTTATAATCTTTAAAGTTTCAATTTGCTATGGTAAGATATTTCACTCCAAACTTTATTTTACAAAAATTGAGAATTTGTTGAGGAATTTCAAAAGTTTGAGGTTTCTGCTCTGGTGGGAAAATGAAAAAAAGGTTCCAATTTTATAGCTACTGGGCAGTTCCATCAATATGACCAAAACATTTTGTTCAGCCATCCTCACTCTAAGAGAGGCCATCACAGAATGAACTTCCTTTAAGGGATGTGCCATATTCATGTGTACACTCCATCACAGAGCCTATTTGAGATATTTTACTAACCAGCCCAGAGAAAAATTATAAACCTTTATTATTTGAATGCATGCCTTTTTAATACTCAAATATAAAAAAATTAAAAATTTTTAACTTGGTCATTCAGTTAGTCACACTAGCGTCCCGCCAAAATGCGTATCAAAGATTAATGCTGCGAAAGCGCTATATCGTTTACCTGACTCTCAAGCAAATAAATGCGCCGCAAAACTTCTAAAGGGATTCATGAAAAAATAAACCGGCGCTTTTTAATGAAATTAACATTTTCAAAAACTATGAGAAAAAATTTGAGCCAAGCCAACCTTGAGAAATAATTTGAAGATCAACTTCCCAAGAAAAAGATCTACGGAGGAGACGGAACCCACCTAGATCTGCGAACTGCCGGATAGGCTATTTCCCGGAAATTTTGCCGGACCTCAAACACTGACCCATTTAGATTTACATGTGCGGAAATGTTTTTACTTTAGCGTATAAACAAGGCCTTAAAATTGAAGCGCTGTCTCGGGAATTGAATGACAAATTTTGGTTGGTTCATTTTGGCTGCTGCACGTTTTATTTTGTTTCAAACTTTCAAACTTTCAAGTTTTAATTAATTGTCTTGCGAACTTGATTCAGGTAACTCTCCTTGTTGTTCAAATACCGTGAGAGTGGGTAACTTGCATCAGTGGAGGCTAACATGTATAGCCCTCAAATGAATGACCCGTCTGGTCATTAAAATACAAAGTTAAATCAAAACAAAAATGGTAGACTAGAGCTGCGAGCGGAGCTGAATATAGTTTATTTTAATGACCAGCCAGGTCATTCATTTTAGGGCTATGCATGTTAGCCTCCACTGATGCAAGTTACCCACTCTCACGGTACATCCTGTACCGTAACTTGGTCTAATGTCGACTTCCCTCCTCTAAATTCGACACCCTTTTCTAGAGCTGAAAAATTAAGAAAAGTTCGAAATTATTTTATTTGCTTAGTGGTAAGGGAAGATAAATCTTTTTTCAATCACCGATTCCGACTTTCATATTATTCCTATCTCTAAAAAAGGGTGTCGCAATTAGAAGACGGATGTCGAGATTAGACCAACTTACGGTAGATGTGATGTTGTTTTTTCTGAAAGCTAGATTTCCTAGTGTGACTTACTGTCATTAGTCAAAAAAGTCATTAAAATTGATTAGCCTCTGCGATGGAGTGCAAGGCTGAAAGCCACATGAATATGGTTCATCCTATAAAAGGAAGTTCATTCTATGGTGGCCTATCTTGAAGTGAAGGGTGGTTGAACGGTGATATGTCACATGTTCGACAACCCATTTGTTCGACAACTCACTTGTTTGACAAATTCGTAAAATTGTCGAACAAGTGGGTTGTCGAACAAATGGGCGCCCACTTGATCGACAACCCACTTGATCGACAACCCACTTGTTCGACAATCTATAGTTGTTCGACACCCACTTGTTCGACGCCCACTTGTTCGACATTAATTGTCGAACAAGTGGGCTTCGAACAAGTGATCGTTCACATAATCGACAGCCCAGTTGTTCGACAGTGTAGATGGTCGACAGTTTGTATATTACCCTGTACCAAAGTGTATTTCACATAAAATCGTAGCCTATGGTTTGCCCTTATAT